>NC_056731.1:1765456878-1765609378 GCF_019279795.1 Protopterus annectens
CTCTTAGGTAAGTCGGGTAATTTTGGAGTGCAATTGGTAGAGGAGAACAATGACCTCTTTTTTGCTGGATGAGAACCCTTTTATGATGACGTGTGCCACGTAGAAGGACTTCCTGACTATTGTGGCGATATGACTATCAAAGGAGAGACTACTGTCCACCTGGGTCCCAAGGTCTCTTATCACACATTCAGTGTTAAGTAGATTACTGCCTATGGGGATGACAATGCACGTTTTGGCATTGAGCTTGAGGCCATGGCTTTGACACCAGGCATCTGTCTCAGGGAAGCCCTTTTGTAGGATGTCCACATCGTTAGGAGTTTTGATTATGGCTCCTAATTTGCAGTCATCTGCAAACTTCATTAGCCAAAGACCTTCTGTGTTAGCCTGTACTTCAGAAAAGTGGATACCAAACAGGAGAGCACCTAGGACTGAACCCTGAGGTACTCCACTTGTCTCTGGTCTGAAGTCAGATTTGGAGTCTGCTACTTTCACAGTGTGGGTTCTGTCAGTGAGCCAGTTGGCAATCCATCTTGTGACACAGAGATTTATACCTAGTTTAGTGAGTTTATCTATAATTCCAGAGTGAGGGATGGTGTCAAAAGAGTTGGTGAGAACTAGATAGGCTGTGTGAACCACCTTACCCTCATCTATGGCTTTGGTGACTGCTTCAAAGAAGTCTAGCAGGTTTAAGAGACATGATCTGCTTTTTACAAACCAAAACTGAGTGGGGTCCAGAGTTTGGAGATTACCAATGTCTTTGTTTATAGGTTCCATGATGATACATTCCATGGCCTTGCAGACAAGGTCGTTAGGCTAACGGAGTGGTAGTTCCCAGGGTCCTTGGTGGCTCCCCCTTTGTGGAGTGTGATAACCGTTGCTGTGTGCCATTCAGTGGGCACAAAGCCTTAGGGGAGGCTATGATTGAACATGGTGCTTAGGTGGTGTGCCAATTCATTCTATAGTTCGTATAGAAGGCAGCCTGGGATGTTGTCAGGTCCCATGGATGCTGTGTTCTTGGCATTAGAGAGTGAGGTTTTTACCTGTGTAGCCATTATTACAGAAACTTTGCATTCTTCTGGTATAGAGATGAGCCCTTTAGGGGGTGAGGGGGGAGTAAAGTTAGCACTGGACCTATCTGCCAGGATGTCGGCAATATCAGTTGGTTCTGTATATTTAGTGCCATTGTGCTGTAACTCAGAGCAAATCTGAGTGCTGCCATTGAGATTCTTGACATAACTATAGAATGCTTTGTGGTTGTCTTTAGAATCAGTGGCAATTTTGTTTTCGTAACTAGCTTTGGAGGATTTTATGAGGGATCTCAGCTTCTTACTGAGGTTGACCAGGGAGCTCCTCCAATCATGAGATTTTACTCTTTTTTTGCAACAGTTTCTTTCTTCTGTTGTAGAATTTGGTTATGGCAGGGGACCACCAGATTGGCTTCCTTTTTTTGGAGGATAGCATATTGGTTCTGTTAGGGATAGCACAATCCATGCACTCGTGTAAGTGCTTATAAAGTGCATTTGTGTAGGATTCAGCAGTCGTACCTCTATTGTCTGTCTGCATGGGTGTCGTGAAGTTTGCCACTTCTGTCTTTAGAAGCATGAAGTTGGCTTTGGAGAATTTTTTTACTGTGGTTTCCCTAATGGAGGGTGGGGCAGGATGTGGATGTCTAGGGTGATTAGCTTATGGTTAGATCTGACCAACGAGGAATTGACCTCTAGTGTGGAACACCGATCATCCATGTTGGTAATGACCAGTTCTAGGATATTGCTGCCCCTAGTGGGGGTGTTGATAAGTTGATCCAAGGCATTGGAATTTATGAATTCCAGAAAATGTAGAAAAAAAAGAGTTGGTACATGAGTAGTTTTCCCAGTTAATGGTGTTGTAGTTGAAATCGACCATTATTAGGGTGTTGGGTTGTACCCTAATATTTTCTAGTGTATCAAGAAATGAGGAGTGGGAATCCTGGCATGGTGGGGGATCTGTAGCAAGTTACAATTTGGATTGTGATCTTGCCCAGAGTTAGTTGCACTTGGATAATCTCAGATGCATTATGCTGAGCAACTAATAATGAAAAACCAACGGACTGGCTGGGTGAAAGCGCTAAGTGTATTATAATAAATTTTGCAAAACAGTGATATCAGTCTACAGATTACTTTTATTTTTTCATTATTAGTCTTTTGTTGTGTTCCTATTTTTCATTAACATGCTGAGCAACTAGCCTGGAGGTGTGGATATCCTTAATGAATATGGACACGCCTCTGCCTTTAGTGTTTTGGTCCAGGTTAGGTGTCCGAAAGGTGTAGTATGAATTATAGCCTGGTAATGCAGGGGTGCTCTCTGGAGCCTTAAATCAGGTCTCTGTCACTGCACAGATGTCGATGTTCTCCATTTTAAGGAGTGCCTCGAGTGAATGCATTTTGAGGTTTAGATTTCTAGCATTGATTAGCATTGCCCACAGATTTTGCTTGCTTGTACCTGTTATGGTGGTGAATTTGTCATTTGAACCTTGCCTAAAAAAGACACTATATGGCTGGCAAGAGCCTTAGCCAGTATCTGGAAACTCAAGGGCAACAGGTGCAGGCCATCTCTGGCAAAGCATTTTGGTCTGTCGATCATGTCATCCCAGGCAGACAGATACTGGATCCCCTTAGAATGACACCAGAAGCTTAGCCAATTGTTGAAATCAATCATTTTGTCCTTGTTATGTGGTACCATTCTGAGTGATTGCATGATGCTACTCAGGGCTAGGGTCATACCTGCCTGGGCTACAAGACTGGAGAGCTCCTCCATGTCTCTTTTCATGTAGTCCAGGGAGGTACATCTCAGGTCATTCACACCAACATGAACAATGATAGAGTCATATTTGTACTTGTTGTAGAGTGACCTGAGTAGGTGCATTATGTGGCAGATCCTGGCACCTGACAGGTAGCTGACAGTAACTTTCTCCTTGTTTAGCCTGGTGAGTGGAACATCAGTGTACCTGACTATAGAGTCACCTATGACTAGAGTGTTGAGTACATTGTTTTGCCTTATGGTCTGGGAACACCAATGCCGAGCTGCGAGCCAATCTGACAGAACTGCCTCTGCTGCCCCTGCACTACCTGCACCATCAAGTCATCCTGCCCTGGAATCTGGTGTAGTGGTACCTTCTGGGAGCAGTGGCAGAGGCAGAGATTTCCTCACGTGCAGCAAGTTGCCAGGGATGATGCATAGGGGTGTGCGCTGCACCATTGGTGTACACCTACACTGGATGAAGATAGTGTTTTCCTTCATTGTCCATAGGAGGAAGAGGAGGAGACATCAAGCACTCCTGCCACCAGCAGAGTAGGGTGACAGTGATGACAGTCCAGTGGGTTAGGACTTGATTCTCATGCCTCCAAGCTTGATGGGCATGAGCCTCCATTGTCCCCTCCCTCACCCCAATCATGGTGTTCCCCAAACCTTTGTGTACATCACCATCCCTGTCTCTTTTCTTGTTTGTCTTATATGTTTGCAATTGCTTCCTCACCTGCCCAACTTACCTGACCCAAACATACCTATGTCCATTCCCCAACATTCCTCGATTAATGAAATAAAAACAAAAATTGGAACCTGTCCCACAAAAAAAAAATCATCCCATAAATAGCTTTCCATTTTGCACTCGTGTTTCATATTTGTTCACTGGGAAGGTCTGACTTGGAACAAAGCCAATTTTCAGCAGAGGCTTGGGGAGGACAACTCCAAATGTATGTCTTTGTGACATGGGAGGAAACTCACATGAACACAGGGAGGACATGCAGACTCCACACAGAAGGCACCCCTGGCAAGAATTAAACTGGAGAACCTCTTGCTGTGAGGCCACAATGCTACCGCTGCACCACTGCACCGTCCAACATGTACATGTAAATGTACTTGTCTTCTTGAAACATTTGATTTGGTCAAATTGGCTACAGAGCATGATTGTGTTGTAGTCACCCCTCTTTGTGGAGGTGACAGTCCAAATTCAGTTAATATTCTGCACATAATTTCAGTTTACACTGTTAAAGGAATGGATAGCTATGATTCTTTCCTACCTCCCTCCCGCACATTCCTATACTGCTTTCTCTTTGTTTTTCCCCTGCTTGCTTCCCATTTCACCAGTTTCCTATGTACCCTATTTTGACACCTTTAATCTGGTCAAAAAATAGAATCACACACAACACACATAAGTAGCAGAAAAAGCAATGGATCCCTTCACTTTCTGGGCTCTATATTTGCCCAGGGGTGTGCATCACGCACCTATATGTAGTGAAAGTGAGCGGTGGCAAAATGTTGTGGTTACCACTGTGTGATGCTGCTCAACCCTACTGCACTATGCCATCACACACCAACACATGTACTATAAAGAATTCATGTCATTGCATTATCAGTATTTATTTAACTGTATTTAAAAGTATTAGATATACCCAGATTTGAACCCAGTATCATATGGACTCAAAAAGAAATGTGTCAATACATTTCTACCTGCTGCCACAGAGTCAGTTATGCAGCAGGTGTGTTTCACAGATTCAGTACTAACTCTCAGACTTTAGCAATGCTGCTCACATTTGCACACTGCTTAGCTATGTGCAAACATGAATAGTACTGAAATTGTGCATCTTGCCTGCAGAAACACTTTGCCAACCATTGTGCAAACCCGCTGCTTGCTGGGTTATGGAAAAGTAAACATTATTATGTATTACTGCTGCTTACTGTCCATTTCTTGTCTATGATATGAAATTACATGTGCAAACATAACAAACTCAAGGCTCTATCTAACAATATATCACATATTTACAATACAGCCATGTAATTCCCCCTACTACCACTGCAACCCTGGTGTCTCAGTACCTTTTCAACACATATATCACCTACACTACAGAAATTAATATCAAATGTTGTGTGATATGTAATGCACATCAATCTGTTAACATGCAGAACTAGAACAATTGACCCATAAGCCTAAAAAGCCTTATCTGCAAGGCTAGGGAAGGAATCAGCATGGACCATAAACACAGGGACATGGGTGATCTTCAACACACTTGACCTGACCCATTTTGGTGTTGTCAAGGCTAGATCTTGCATATTAAACCTAGTGAACGTCTTTAATACTGACCCCAAATACCTGAATAAGGGATAACAGGACATGCCTTCTATGATGAGTTATCTAAAGCCTTTGACACTACCCCCCATTCATGCATCATAGAGAAAAATCTCATATCTGGGAATTAACCCATACATTACTAGATGGATAGCCAACTGCCTCACTGACAGAACAGACACTATCAAAGTTGGGTACTGCACCTCTACTACACCACTTACCAGTGGAATACTGCAAGGATCTGTGATGGGCCCTCAACTGTTTGGAAACTATTCTCTGATGGCCAGGAAAAGGTAGCTGGCCTGTGGTTTACCAAGTTTGCAGCTGACTGTCAATTGGATGCAGTAATATATAGTCACCCAGTGATGGTAACATATTACAGAAGGGTCTGACACAGACAAATGATTGGTGCCAAAGACACGGACTAAACCTCAAAGCAAACAATGCCTTATTGTCCCCTTTGGCAATGAAGTATGTCTGCTAATTATGATATACATAGCACGCATCTAAGTTTAAACAGTGTTCTGAGACTTGAGAACACGTGTTGATAGCAGTCTACACTTCAATCATTATGTGCCCATAGTGGTGAGACACACATTCTACATTGCACACCTCATAAATAAGGTCATCAAATCCAAGACTAGGGAGGTCATAGCTCTGCTCTACTCTACCATTATCAGACCATGAATTGAGTACAATACTCCCTTCTGATTGTACCTCACCAGAGACATGCAGCAACTGGAGTAAACACAGAGGTTTGTGACCAGGAAAATCCAAAGCCTCAAAACCATGACATACATGGACAGAATGAAAGACCTGTCACTGTACTGAGTATCATGAAGGTTGCTGACAGGTGACTATGCCTGGCCTACAGAGCAGTCTCAGACCCTGCCCTACTGGAAATGCTAGACATCTACAAATCAAATGGGACAAGAATAACTTGCTCCTGGCATCTCAACCTAGCCTGTGACATAAGCAGAAGATGCTAGGGAGACAGATATAACACCCAGAGACTGACATTCCTCTGTAATAGGCCCCCACTATGAGCGAAGCTGTGCTACTCAATGACCCTATTCAAGCACAACCTTGACAACTGGATGGGTGATTGTAAATTCACCCCTGTGGTGCCACCTGTATCTCTCATGGACAGGGCCAGTCAGTGCCATCTAACTATGCTCAATAAGGATAGCTGCATTTTTACACAGCGAGGATTGTAAATGCCCTAGGGCCTTTAGGCTAGTAACTGCCTATGAACCTATGAAACAATAAAGCTATGCAGGTCTCCCAACATCTTCTCTCCAACATGGCTTGCTGATGTCATGCACTATAAGTTGACCTGCAGCTTTGTAAAAGTCAGACTTGTGCTGTGGTGCTTGTGTAAAGTACTGAGTTCTGTAGTCTGTGTGCTTAGATAAGGAGGGGTTCTGTTTTCAATGAAGTCAAGTGTGTGTGTGTGTGTGTGTGTGTGTGTGTGTGTGTGTGTGTGTGTGTGTGTGTGTGTGTGTGTGTGTGTGTGTGTGTGTGTGTGTGTGTGTGTGTGTGTGCGTGTGTGTGTGTGTGTGTGTGTGTGTGTGTGTGTGCGTGTGTGTGTGTGTGTCTAGACAGAAAAGCAGAAGCGTGCATCATACAGTTACTGCTCCAATGCCATGGACTGACAGTATTTTGATATTTGCACATGTCTACAAATACATTTCATGCAGGCCTCCCAATATCTTCTCTCCAACATGGCCTGCTCATGTCATTCACTGTAAGTTGACCTGCAGCCTTGTAAAAGTCAGACTTGTGCCATGGTGCTTGCATAAAGTACTGAGTTCTGAAGTCTGTATACTTAGATAGAGGCTCTATTCTCACTTTAGTCACTGTGTGTGCATGTGTTTGTGCTCTTGCTTGACATTACAGACAGCCTTTTACACCCGTATGTTGGACACTGTTATTGCCATATTCTCTTCAGCAGACACTGCTGTTGTCATCAGCTATAAAGTGTTTTCTGAGACACTCCAAATCAAACTTGAGCTGTGGCTCTTGCCTTAAATACAGAAGCCTGTAGTCTGTGTATTTATCTAGGTAAGGGTTCTATTCTCATTTCAGTCAAGTGTGTGTGTGTGTGTGTGTGTGTGTGTCTGTCTGTCTGTCTGTCTGTTTGTGTTCTTGCTTGACATTACAGACAGCCTTTTACACCAGCATGTGGGTCACTGTAATTGCCATATTCTTCTAAGCAGGCAAGGCTGTTGTAATGAGCTATAAAGTGTTGTCTGAGACACTACAAGTCAGACATGAGATGTGGCGCTTGCCTGAAATACAAAGCTCTGTAGTCTGTGTACTTAGGTGGTCAACTGTGTGTGTGTGTGTGTGTGTGTGCGTGTGTGCGTGTGTGCGTGTGTGTGTGTGTGTGTGTGTGTGTGCGCTCTTACTTGACATTACAGACAGCCTTTTACACCAGCACGTGGGACACTGTTTCTACTATATTCTCCTCAACAGACACTGCTGATGTCATCAGCTATATCTGATTTGTAGATATGCATTATTGCCACCAGGGCAAGGTCAGAGATTAGAGTGGAGACCAGGCAGAAGTCACCTTATCCTATACAATACAGAGTATAGTGACATGACTTCAGTCTCTCCACATACATCATGGCATGGTTTGTAGGCTCTGTGTTTTCTTAATGAAAACCCCCTGTGGCCTTTCTAGCTGCTGCATGTATGTGCACCAGACTTGCAAAACAGAGTATTATTTTCTACTAGTGTCCTGATGAGGTTCAAGTACAGTGCTGTCATACAGTCCTAAGAGCTGAATATGATAGTGTGATTTATGATGTGCACAACATAGACTTTCATTACCAGTGTGGACACTTGGTGGTCAAAGTTCAGATTGCTATCTACATGCATTTCTAGTGCTTGCATCACTGGGTTTCAGCATAGCGGGACTGTTGTCAATGTTGTAATTAGCATGGAACTCCACTTTTCAGAAGGACAACATAAAGACACATTTCTGCATTTATTTGTAGATCATGTGGCTTTGTCACCAATTATTTGTCTGTGTTAGCTCATCCTATAGTATGCTATCATCATTGGTGGACTCAATGATTGCACGCAATATGCAAGAATCAGAAAACTTGGTAAGCCAAAGGCCATATACTTTAACCTGAACTTTTGAGAAATAGATTTGAAACAGTAAAGGGCCAAGCACAGATCACTGAGGTTTGCCTGTGGTGACAGTTCTACTGGTACAGGTTGATTCACCAACTTTTACAGTATATGTTCAGTCAGTTAGCCAATTGGTTGCCCATCTAGTAATGTAAGGGTTAATCCCCATCTGGGAGAGTTTATCAATGATACCTGCATGGGGGATTGTGTCAAAACCATAGGCCAGATTATAATAGGCAGTATGCACTGTCTTAACTTCTTCCAGGCCTATCACACAGAATCAATGGGCTGTGACAACTTCACAGATCACCTATGGAGTGAGTCAGGACATACACCTTCCTGATACAGTTGAATATATACTTCAATACACCCTCCACATGGGCTATGTTCCCATAGAAGGGTGTACATCAACATGCATCCATCTAAGTTGGGGGCCAGCATGTGATGCATGCATGTATAGACACATACTGACCCCCCTCAAGTGTGAGGTATACCAACATGTCATCATGGACATTTTCTAAATGGACACTAGCAATATCCCGGCTGTGTGCACCAGACCTGTCTGAGTTGTTAATGCTACATCATGTCTGTTACATCTGATAGATGTCTTCAAATAGGTCATCAAGGGCATGCATGATGACAATACTATCATCTTGTGGAACTTAACCAGGTCAAGGCATTTGATACAAATCCACACTGAGGTATTCAATTAACACTGCCAGATATTGCCATAAACAGCTATATCACCAAGTGCGTAGACCAGTAGATCACATATGTGGCATCTCACTATGATGCAATGTGTGAAATAACCTATATCTCAGGTCCAGTGATCAGGTCTGTACATCAGAGCCATCTAATAAGCCCTTTTCTGCCCATTACTTAAGTGACATACACATCCTGTGTCCAGACAGCTGCCTGAAGGACTACAGATTGTGGGCAATCATTGACTCCAACTGTGATATTAGTATAATACAGACAGTATCAACACATATGAAATATTGCTGCCACAGCCATGACAACACCTGCAATGGGAAGAAAACATAGAGGGATTTATTATGTCAAGAAAACAAACACACAACCTCAGTGTAATGTGGACATTACAGCCTATAATCAGACCAATAGGTATGTGACCTGTGTCCTGAGGTATATGTTAAGTGAAATATCCACCAGCATGTGGTCACAGTGCTGACTACTCCCTTGTATGTAACACAAGCACTGAGTATGTTAAGGACATCCACATCAGAGGCCATAATACCTCCATATTTCCCAGCCTTCATCACACTAATAACTAAGTACAATGCACCCTTCTTCATTTGCCTTCTTACACATTTTCCACTGATGTGTAACTGAAGTGCGCCACCTTTGTTACAGTGAGCAATCACACAGCTTATTGGCCATACCTAGTTATTCTTTTTGTGTCATAAACATGACTGTCTGATGATGTGGAGCACCCACCAAGCTACTACACCAGATGCATGTGTGCTACCGGTTCTGGTAATGCACTCACTACAAAGTACTAAGCAGCACAAACCAGGAAATAATATCAGGATTCACAGCAATAGGGCAACACACAGAAGTACCACAGAAGTCACAGGAAAATAAAGTTGAATTTAAGTTGAATTTAATGAAGCTTTTAGGTCTGTGGTGTACACAGACTTCTCAGACAAAAAGTATTACAAACTACATTTAACTACAAAACAGTTAGATATTAATGCACTCACTACATACATAGGTGTTTGACATTAATGGCATGGATATCATTCATTACAGTGTGGATTGGGTCATATATATGCCACGCACTCCAGTCAACTAGCCTGCATCGCTCATAATGTTGCATACAGGTATAGCAGTGTAACACCTATAGCAGATGTTGCAGTACCAGGACAGTGTGTGTGTGATTACTCTCATAGAGTGTGTACATCGTAATAGCTGTACAAGTGTGTTTGTGCAGAATCATCTCTTATCATCTCTTATCACTCTAATTCACATATGTTATGTCAGGGGCATGGGATTACTGGTGGTATTATTCTGATATTGTTCGTGATTGTGGTTACATCTTTTAATGTTGTCCATGAGTCTTTACCTGTGTCCCCCCTGCTGGAGACCTCTGCTGCAATTACAGTCATATTCAGGCAAATCAGATTGAGCAGCTTCACAGTATGCACCCTACCCCAGTTTCATTTCAGATCCCTGATAGATGTCCTCTGCATTATTCGTGTAATGATGCTTATCTCACACAGACATAGGTTTATAGGTGTTTACTAGGCTAATGACCACAAAGGCTTTTTTAAGCCTAGAAATGCATTCCAAATCTCTGACAAGTTCTGATACTCTTGATAAGTGTAACCAGGGGTTTGAGAGATGAACCATTTACAGGTTACCTGTGTCCATTAGAGACATAGGTGTCAAACTAAGGATGAATTTCCAGTTTCCTATCCAGTTGTCCAAGTTGCACTTGAATTGGGTTAGGGAGGAACTCTGATCTACTTCACATGGATGGAGAGTCTGTTCCATAGATGCTGTAGTCTCTGGGATACATACCTATCTCTCCAGCAGTATCTCTTCATATCACAGGCAAGATTTAAGTCTTTAGAACAGGTAATTCTGGTGGTGCTTGTTTTGTGTATTTGCAGGAGGTCCATCAGAGTGGGGTCTAACAATGCCCTGTATGGCAGGCGTAGATCTCCCCTCAAAGGCCTATAGTAGACAGAATACAGGGATAGGCCCCTGAGGCAGTCTGCATAGGACATTTTACTTATGCCCTGTATTCTTATATTGAGGAACCTCTGTGGATATTCCATTTGTTGGATATGCCTGATTAGGTACATACCAAAGGGAACATTGTACTCAATGATAGGTCTGATGAATGCCAAATACAGTGGAACAATGGCTTCCTTGGACTTAGATGCCATACCTTTGTTTATAAGTTGTGCAATATAGAATGATTTCCTCACCACTGTAGATACATGATGGTCAAAGGCTAGATTACTATCTATGTGTGTCCCTAAGTCCCTGACTACTGGGTCAGCTCTAAGAGGTGTGTTGTCAATATGATAGTTACCAGGGATGGATGACTTCCCAAAGTATACTATTATGCATTTCTTGGCATTTAGTTTTAGTTCATAGCTCTGCCATCAGTTGTTTGTCTGTGTCAGCCCCTCCTGGAGAACATTTGTGTCAGTGTGAGATTCATTACAGCTCCTAATTTGCAAGCATCTCCAAATGTAAGTCAGCCAGTGACCATTGACATTGGTCTTGGCTTTTGAGAAGTAAATGCCAAAAAGGAGCGGTCCAATGACTGATCCCTGAGGGACTCCACTTATGACTGGCCTCTTTGTAGAGGTGGACTCCTCAATTCTAACTTCCTGGATTCTGTCTATGAACCAGTTGGCTATCCACTGGGTGACATACGGGTTTGTACCTAACCTCTTGAGTTTGTCAACAATGCCTGCATGAGGAATTGTATCAAATGCCTTGGTCAGGTCAAGGTAGGCAGTGTGAACAAGTTTTCCCTCATCCATTGCTTTGGTGACATTCTCAAAAAAGTCCACCAGGTTGAGTAAGCATGACCTGCCCTTGACAAGACCAAACTGGATTGGGTCCAGTGTCTGGAGGTTTACTATATCTCTGTTGATCATCTCCATGATAATTCTTTCCATGGCTTTACATATAAGACTAGTAAGACTTATAGGTCTGTAGTTTCCAGGGTCTGTAAATGGCCCACTTTAGTGCAGAGGGATGACTGTTGCCTTTCTCCATTCATGTGGCATGAAACCTGTTTGGAGGCTACAGTTAAATAGTAATTCCAGAGACCCTGATAGGTCATGTTCTATGCTATTTAGAGGGCATCCTGGGATATTCTCTGGGCCCATTGATGCAGTGTTCTTGGTCTTAGAGAGAGCATTAATGACCTGATCCCTCATAATAGTAGGGTAAGCTATATTTGGTGATATTTCCTGAGGGAAGGTTGAAGGGGAGAGACAGATAAAGTTGGAGCTGATTTTATTAGCCAGGAGGTTTGCTATGTCTTCTGGGTCAGTATAGGTGGCTCCATTTACAATGAGCTCTGCACACAACTGTGTATTGCCTTTGAGGTTGCAGACATAGCAAAATAATGCTTTGTGGTTGTCCTTGGCCTAGGAGACCAAATTTGCCTTGCACCTCCTAATTTTTGCCATGATTTTCAGACTATTGATTTTGTGATTCCACCGGGGTGGCTTGTTTTTTGAATTAGTTCTGTACTTCTTCTTGCTGGGTACACTTGCCTCTATGCAGCTATTAACATACTTGCACAGGATTTCTGTGAATGGTTCTACATAGACAGCAGTGTTCTCAGAGTTTATGGGGGCTTTGAAATTTTGCCAGGTTGTCACTTAATAGCAGGAGGTTAGCCTTAGAATGGTTCCTGGATATTCTAGGTTTATCTGGGGGTCCAGGTTTTATTTTTACTTCAAAGGAGACCATTTTGTGGTCTGACCTTATCAGGGAAGGCATTACAGTAGGGGGTGTGCAGCACTCTCCCATATTAGTGAGGACCAGATCCAGTGGTTGCATCCTTGGTTGGTGTATTCACTATCTGGTCCAGGGAGTTTGTGTTTACAAAATCCAGGATTTATCTGTGCATGTACGTGTGGTATTGTATAGGATTCCCAGTTAATAGTGTGGTAATTAAAGTCACCCATGAATATTGTATTGGGTTGGATGGTTAGTATTTCTAATAAGTTTAAATACATGGCATGGGTTTCCTGGGTCATAGAGGGGGGCCTATAGCTTGCAAGGAAGTGGTATTGGATTTTGCCTATTGTGATTTGAACCAGGACCAGCTCAAGCGCATTATTCTGTTTGACCAGCCTTGAAGTATATTTCTCTTTGATATAAATAGAGACACCTCCACCTTTAGTCCCTGCCTATGAAGTAGCTGGCCTAAATGTGTGGATGGCATTATAACCTAGCACTGTTGGTGTGTTCTCTGTGGCTGTAAACCATGTCCCACTGACTGCACACATGTCATCATTCTTGTTTAGACTCCCCATTGTTATGCCACCTTGTATGACAGTCAAGTAATACACATTTTTACTGTGCAGTCCCTACTGTACCATATAGATATGTGACTGGTGTTGCTGCTACAACTGACTTCCATTGATATACCCTTGTGTGTTGTACATTAGGTTGTTTCACCTGCCCTCTTTCTTTGTGTTCATTCCTACAATTCATTCTTACAGATCATCTGTGTGTTCCTATTCAATGCACACAATTTCCCTGGGTGTTTATTTTACATGGCAGTCCATGTACTGTTACAGATCATTTACACAGCTTCAGTGTAAAGTGTAATGCCAGAAATTGGACATCATAATACTCTGCACTATAGATACACTGTCCTGTACTGTGTTTGTACCATATACTTAGCATTCATACCTCTCAACAGTTCAGATTTTCTCAGAATGTCCAGATGTTTTCCTTATCAAATTTGTGGTTTTCTGCCATATCACTGGGATGATCTCAGGACTAATGTGACTCAATATTACATACATTAGAGTTTCACTCTTCAAATCCTTCAGAACATGTATCTTAACACAAACTCCTGGTTATTCTAACACATTTCAGTAGGGAAAATATGCCAGATATGTCCCTATTTCTGGGTCATTGTCCCCCCATTATGTTGGCCTTTGTCCAGATGTCTTGCACTAAGAGAAAGTTATCTGTGAAGGCCTTGTGATCACTGTGGCATTCTATGCAAAACCACGGACCTTCAGTGCTCTGATTAAACAGGAGTGCTGTCCGTGTTCACTTATATGGTTTTCTGGCCAACAACACTGTTGCCAGCTACAAACCCTCACTTAAACGTGGTGTGCGGCATGAATATGCATTATGAGCTGCTGCTCAATGTGCACCACCACGCACACATGTTAACTCCGTTTAGGTTTTGCGTGAAGCCTATATGTAGTTTATTGAATCCCGGGGATAGTGTCAAATCTAAACAAATACAATAGTAGCTCAAGCAGATAAATCCAGAGTTCTTTACAAAACACCAGAAAAATGCAAAAAAGAAGTCTAACAGAACAACAGATTTAATTAATTATAAAAACACACAAAACACCACAGAAATACTCAAAACCCAATAGTAAGACACTGATAGATATGTGATACAATGGCTCCGAAGACAGCAACATCTCACAATATCCTTTATTGTCAGAACAGAAAAAGGTCAACTATTAAGTAAGGGTGTAGCCAGGCACACTCTTTGTACTCCACTGAGCACATTTTTTTTCTGAGCATCATATAAAACATGGCGTTTTTTAGGTCATATTATGTCTACAACTGTCTAAATGAATACCTTTAACAACAGATACAATATTGCTAATCTAAAGCAACATTTTTAAAACTTTTAGGGGGAACAGCTGAAAATGTTATTTAAACTTATTAAGTGCTTGGGGGGGCAGCATTTTTGAGAGATGTGTCCATTTTAAGTGATATGTGTCCAAGGCGGGCAGCACTAAGAGGTTGTGAGTATAAAATGAAATTTGCTTGCTACACCCCTGCTATTAAGGAGAGCTAAAATGCATCTTTATGGAACAGAACTGACTTCATTTCAACATTGTGCCTAGTCTTAATCTAGTACAAGACAAGGAAAGGGAATTCCAGGAAATGAATGACTTTCATTATCAAGAATGTCCCAAAACTACAAGGTTATTCCGAGACCATTGTATCCACAATGCTCTCAGCAGGAGCTAACAGAGGCTGATCGTGCACTACCTGTTAAAAGAACTTCACTGTGACTGTATCTACAACAATAAACAGTAGAAGAACCAGAAACAAAAGAATTGTTGAAGATTTACCAGAAGTCATGAATTTCAAGCAAATGATTTCACAAATGACAACAAAGACATTTCTACAGCTGCTATTGTTGTTTGATAAAGCCTTTCTTAAAAAACATGTGATTTCCATGTATGATACATGAATACTTAGAAACTGGACAGATGACATTAATTTTTACAAAGAATTGTAAATTAATTCTTTAGCAGGGTGGATTTAAATTTTAAGAATCCCATAAGGCTGCTGCTGCATGGGTGCATGTCACGTGACTTCATTCTTTTCAGTTATCCACCATACTACTAAACAGGCAGCATGCATCCATCAAGCTTTATTAAATGTTTATTTAAATGTTTATGCGGGGGGGGGTTGTTATACAAAATGAATGATTTAAATGTTTATGCGGGGGGGGTTGTTATACAAAATGAATCCAAGTATATCACAAACACCACTATCAGGGTGCTGTTATCCCAGCATCGCTAAAAGAAACACACTCAAAGGGCCTAAAGTCTAAACCCAGTAGGGCCACAGAAATGTTATGCTCAGATCCAAAAGAGACCACACAGAGAATAAATCTATGAGGAAAGGGAATACAAGCTGTCTGAGAAAAAAAATGTTTGCTCTTTGGGCATGAGTTTAAAAAATATTACTGATAGTGATATATGATATACTAATAAGCATCATATCTATATATACTTTCTATTATAGTTTTGAGTTACAGAGGTATACAAATGTTTCAATATGACAATACGTTAGGTTCAGGCATGACAATTTGGAGATGTTATAAGTAACTGGTAAAAAGGCATACTGAAATGTATCATAGAAAGTAATGATATATTGCAAATATTCATGTTTATTTATCTCTGTTAAGTTAAAAATTAATGGTGGCTGGGGAAATGTAGCATGTGCTTGCTTACAGTTTATGTGCAAGTATGTACAGCAGGACAGATGTATCACTCTAATAAGCTGAGCAGTAAGTAAAAGATGCATGCAAATAAATGGCTGTGTGTGTGTGTGGGGGGGGGGGTGATTGTTTATTAAATTTTAAACACTGTAATGTTATATTGTGCAAATACCCAACAGCTGTTACTTGCAAACATTAGCAGGATGAGCCGAAATAATAAATTATTGTTTATTTGCATTTCCAGCAGAAGCTGTAGAGAACAGAACTTTGGGGTTGCTAAGTAAATGAAAAAGCAAACTAAATGTTGAAAAGCAGAAGCAGAATAAAGCCAAAAGTGCTCACCAAGCAAATCATTCTGCAAAAGCATGTCCACTCATTGAGACAAACCCTAGAAATCTTCTGATAGAAACAGCAGTTGGACTTCAGCAGTATGTGTTTAGAGTACTTGTTGCCCCATTTTCTGAATGCTGTGTCCAAGTGATAGTGACAACAGGCACAAATAACAGCTGGGACATAATATATGTTTAATAGGATGAGTCTGTGAGATGGAGCTGTCTGTCAATCTGCTGCTATGGCATCAGAGGCTGTTTAAAGAGCATCCTGCAGAAACATGGGGGGGGGGGGGCATACAAATACAGCCTTGCCACGGAAATGTCTTACAACTGAACAAATATTATTGTGCTGTTGAGGGGAGAGTATCAGCATTCAGCTGTAGTTTAGGAAGGGCAGTAGGTGGCAGTGTTTAAGCAGGATTTAGCATTCAACAAAAAGCTCTGTCTGAGAGATCTGGTGTTTTCAAATGAAGTGAGCAAACAATTCCTGTGGCAAGCATCCATAAGCATGTAATGGCAGGAAATGAATTTCCTGTATAGAATGGTATGGATAAGTTTACATTTTGAACAGTGAAAATGAACTGGTGTCAGGCAAGGGTGTAGCCAAGTATAATATCTGTACTCTCTACTAAATACATTTTTTTTTTCTGAGCATCATATCAACATGTTTTTTTTTTTCACAAGTCACAAAACAAAAAGCTGCCCAGGCTCGGATAAACCAGTGAACATAAAAATATATAGCAATGTAAGCATGTAAAAAAGAAAGTAAATGTTTCTTGTTAGTAATGTAATGAAATTTTATTTGTACAAGCAAAACAGTATTTTATATGTATTTTATTATTATTACTGTAGGGTTAATTTTATTAGATGGGTGTGTCTTGTTTGATGTGTTATGATTGGATGTAGTAACCTTTATACTGTTTGCTTCTTGTTTCCTTGGGGTCTGATGAAGCGAAATTTTATCTTTTCATGAAAGTGCTTACCATATTAAACTTTTTATTTTATTGAACTCAGTGTGCTTCCAGTGTTCATATTTACTTCTTTTTTACATGCTTTTTTTTCACAAGTGTTTAAATGAATGCTTTTAACAACAGATGCAATATTGCTAATCTAAAAACAATATGTTTAATAGATTTAATGGTTACAGCTAAAATGTTGCTTACATTTATTAAGTGCTTGGGGGGCAGCACTTTTGAGAGATGGGTCATATTTAATCGCCAGGTATCCAAGGGGGGGGGGGGGGCTAGCACTATGAGCTTGTGAATAGAAAATGGAATTTGCTTGCTACATCCTTGGTGACTGTCAAAAACAAACATTCGAGGAAATAGTCTGTGAATTGGTGGCTAGAGTAAATATGTAACCAGTAACAATTACTGGAATAGAGGCAGTCCTTATAGGTAATAATATCATGTTAGGAGAAATGCAGTAACAAACTGAAAGGCTGGAGTAACAGGATAATTGATGAGAAGGAATGAACAGACTATTGGGATATATTTCTGTTTTGTTTAGATAAAATAACCTGTAATATATATGTTAGTAGTGCTAAAACATACCTCTCAAAATCTTAGCACAAGAAATGTGGACAGACCCAAAAAATAATGGGAGACAAAGGCAGAAAAACATAGGGACACATTTTAAACATTGCTTTTATAAATATAAAATGTTACTAGAATGACAGGTTTTGCATTGGCATGCATTTTCTGAAGGGAATGAAGTCTGAAACTCAAATGATTTTCATTACTTAATGGCATCAGTCCTTAATGATTTGCTATAAAGCCACAAATATTATAAGGAACAGATGCAAAATATGAGGCAAAATTTTGTACCTGGGCATTCTGAGAAAATTTGCACAGTTGAGAGGTATATTAAATGCTGGACGGTACAGTTTTATGTTTCTTAATATCACTGCATGTCTGCCCTTTTATATGTAATTTGTTTCTTGAGTTCATATGGTATATCCCATTATTAGAATAATGTCAAGTTAGGGGCATGATTAAAGAATATCAGATGGAGTATACAGAGATATAAAAATGTTGGGTAAGATCAATGTGGAAAGCAAAGTCCAGAATAGACTAGGCAACAAAAAAATGTATATAAAAGAGAAGAATGAAATTGTAATTACATGTGTTTAAATATACACATAATGCTGGTAGCAGGAGATCAGGGTCTGTCTATTCTGTGCATTTGTTACACTGAGTACCCAGCAGCTGCTTACCTCCACTACTTCCCATCCCCTCTCCTTCCACTCATCTAACATCTTCTTAAATTAATAAATGTGTTGCACTGCACCCCCCCCCCCATCTAGGTCATTAGCTCATCCATCACTGCCCCTATAGATAAGAAGTCTTTTTTATCCACGCTAATGAGCCAGACAGATGATCCGCTGTGGTGACCCCTAACCGGGAAAAGCCGAAAGAAGAAGAATGTGTGTGTGCTTTCACTCTGTAATCCGTGCCACACCTATACTTCTTAGATGAATTCCTTCCCATGCCCCTTTCTGCTTTATGTTTGCATATCATGTACTTTATGTCTCTTCTAATTTTAAGTGAATACAACTTTAGGCTTCCCAGCCTCCCTTCATATCCTCCTCTTCCTCACATCCTGTTATTCAGTCTGTCTAATTCTGGGCCATCTGACTCAGCATAATATCTCTTTCCATATATAGACACCCAGCTGTGCATAATATTCCATCTGTAATTCCAGCTATGCTCTTTATTTATCTGCAGTAACACCACCTTTTGCATATAGTCAATCTCCACATAACTTGTCCCATTGTTTTGTCAACCTTGGCTACTGCTTTGTAATAGCTCCTGATTACACATTGTTACAGTGATGCGAGCTCCCAACTCTGTTTTCCAGATAAAGCTGCTGTACTTTCACCATCCCCACTCTGCTTGTCTTGTTGTGCCTCAGGTGTTGCAACTTACATTCCATTAATTAATTCCATTAACTGATATTGTCTATCTAACAGATCAAGCCTCTAGCCTCACCAAATTCTTTCTTTAACCTCCATCTACTGCAGTCAACTTTTAACCTCTAAGTCAATGTCAGAAATGTTTACATTGAAAAGTGTACATCACTGTTAGCTACCAACTCTTGTAATAAGATGCATCCCTCACAATCTTGACTCCCCAGAGTCAAACATATTTCTCAACATAAAGTATGTAATACCCACCCAGATTACCTCAGTCCCATTTCATTGTCATCCAGTCAAACAAGCGCACCAATTTAGTTTTGCAAGCTGTAAAACTATGTTGGTAATTATTGTAAACTCACTTACCACTAAAAATAATATCAGCTTTCCATTTGTTGTTTTTCCATGATTTTTCCCCACCACCAAATACGTTCATGAATTACTTTAGCTGCCTCACTTGAGCATTGGTGCAATTATTTCTCTTATTAAGTCCAATGGTCCCATTCCTTCCTTTAGGGACATGTTGTAGATGATGGCTAGGGGGTGCAAGGCTGCTCCAACTGGATATCTTGGTTCCCTGGAGATTACCCATATTGTCCTTATATCTTATCTTCAAAATTAAAATACATGAAGATGATATGCAATGAGTAAACCTGAGGTCTGGAAAATCAGTTAAGAATGAACAACACGATTAAGGTATTAGGAAATTTTAACAGATATTACAGGATAGTTGGGAAGAGATCATGGAGAAAGGGAGAGGAATTTTTAAAGTATAATTCAGTAATACGAGAATCAGTGGGATGAGCTGTGACAGAAGTAAATGAAAAAATATTTGGTGGCAGTTAGAGACAAAATATTGAGGCTAATGCTGACTGATAGGGGATCAAAAATATAATGGCCAAAATACTACTTAGTGTGATAAAGCAAATGGAGATTTAGATGTAGAAATAATTTCTCACCCCAACTTTAGAACAGCTTGGACAATATCACCCCTCCCAGTTCAATAGGATCTGCTAGACGCTCTTTGAGGCCATCCAAAAATGTCATTCTCAGTGACCTCAAGTTACATCTAAACCTGGCACTTTCCATTTCTAACTCCAGTAGCTGCTGCCTTCCTGGACTTTCAACACATATCAGCCAAATCTGACCCCCCCCCCCCCCCCCAGCTAGTGCATGAAAAGACACCTTCTTTAACTCAATAACCTATCGGCATCCACAAATGGGTAACTGGATTACCTACCACAGTGACGGGCATTGGATATATTTTAGTCACATGTCCTTGATACTGTCTCAGCCATAGAGATCTTCAACCAATACTACTGAGACTGTACACCCCTCATCCCCCTGCATATTCCATGTGGTGATAAATGTCATTTTCCATTATGTTCTTGGACAGCATATATGAATTCTTAGCCAGGGATCAAAGGAAGTAGCCAATATCACCTGCAACACACAACACACTATTTATTTTGGGGAGATGGTTAGTGGCTAAATGCACAGTTTCCATATCAGTAAATATTTCACTTGCATGAGGAATTTTGGGGTACCAAACAGATGACCCTGGGACAGTAACTATGCTGGAAGCAATGACACAGTTGAGATATATGCCAAATATGGCATTCATAGGAACTACAATGACGTTGCACACATACATGCATTCATGTTGACCTCCTGCATTGCAAACTACCTGAAAATTCAGAGAATCCTCCTGCAGACATACCTCTGAGAGTCAGGATCAGGTGTGGTCTTTACTGATATATATGAAAGCTATGTCCCTTTGTACTTCAAGAAAGTGTTCAGTGTTATAGAAGTCATCTGTAATTGTATTTCTCTTCTTCTGAATTTCATCAAAAGAGAAAGAAAAAATTAAATTCTGCTTAAATACTTTAAGTTGCACTTATAGTGACCTATGTGTGATACTTTTTTGTACTTCTCTGCTTTTTTGTCCGTTTATTTGTTTGCATTTTTTAGTTTGTTCTTGGACCATAGTCTTGTAGCTTAATTTGTAGCTGTTTGAAGATTGTGTATTTGTGCAAGATTTTGCCATTGTTTATACATTATACTGCACTTCTATTTTCATAAGAAAAATTATATGTAAAAGGTAGCTTTTTTAATATTTTGGACCCAGACTGGACAATCTTGCAGCTTGTTTCATGGTCATGGCAGGACTGTGATCTGATGCCAGATTTGAGCCTCATTTTGTTATTTATTACAGGGTTACTGGTAAATTTCTTCATGGTCTGGGGCTGTAGTTTGTGGTAGGTTTGCAGTAGTGGCAGTATTGTGAATTCTGCTCCAAGATTTGTGCTTCATTGCGTTTTATAGTTGTATATACCTGCTTAAGGCAGTATTCCCGCAATCTGGTAGCTTAATCTGTGGTGGAATTGCAGTAGTGGCAATATTGTGAATTCTGCTCTGGTATTTACGCTGCAGTACATTTTATAACTGTATACCTGCTTGAAGTTGCATTACAGTGCCTTTCTGTTTATCTTGCTACTGTTTCCCCCTGTTTTTTGAGTCTGCCGCACCCCACTGAGGCATTAAGTTATAGCTTTCTGAAATTCTAACCACAGGACTTGAGCTCCAGTTTGAATTTTTTCCTCAACCCTCCCACCCTTTTTGTATCCTGATTTTACAAGGCCATGTCTCTGACTTCTGCCCCTTATGGTAACCTGACTTCCAAAGTCCCTTACTCTCCTCTTTCATTGCTATTGTTTGTTGTGTAACCTATTTAAGTACTTTTCCACCCACTGTTTTCCATATATCCGTAATACTAAGTGCCAACCTAGCAAACCAGTACTACACTTGAGTAAACCTCCCTTACTACAAATTGTCTCCTGCTCATTTTCTCAGACCTTATATCTGCTTGGCACTCTTGCCACACTCTAGCAGGGTCCAGAATTAATCCTGCTCCATCCTTAGCAGATAAGAGATTTATTTTATTCTTGCGCACTTTAGTTAATTGTTTAGACTGCTACTGCTTTATTTTTGCTTTATTTGTTGATTTTGCCTTTAAATTATTCTGCAGGTCCCTTATACATGAAGTTGTCTTGCCAAGGTAGTTTAAATTTTTTTGAAGCATTATGGTCGTAAGCAATCTTTCTTGATGTTATTATATCAAGAGGTTAGCAGTGTCCTGTACAGGCAGAAACACCTGGTAATTAAATTTTATCTATAAAACTTCCCTTAGAACTGAAACATGTATCTTATTGTGGCTAAAATAAAGCCATTGTGTGGAGGCAGACTTAAAGCAGCTAGTTTGCACATTAAACAGCACTATTATCAAATCTTAGCACAATCTAATTCTAATCTAGTTTAGTGCCAAACCCCAAACACCACCCAAGGAGACTGCTGTATAACCTGGTCTATAACCTCCAAAAGGCCACCCAATTACAGGTCTGGACAACATGGATATGCAATTTCCAAACATCTTCATAGCCAGCTTGGTAGATATGGGCATCCTGAGACAATGTAGCAATTATCTGTTGTTCACAGACAACCATTTAATTCTTAAGAAAAAACAGTTTCACTGGAGGCAATAATCTTGCATACAAACAAGATCTTCAAAAGCACACACACTACATCCACCGTGCATAGTGTACAACACACACATTGTTCAACCTATGTTGAGGCACTAAAAACAATATTTCAAAAGCCCAAAGAAGTTCTAAGCCTATAAACAGTAATGCCTATCATCAGAAATCTGTAAAGCATTCATCAGAAGCAACACCAAATACCACACATTTGCCTACACCCAGTGGAGCTTCAAAAGCAAAGCCCATAAGGCAGTTCAATATATTACCCGGGACTCTTTTCATAGGGGACTCCATTATATGACACAGATGCCCCGCCCACCAAACTAAACAAGAAGATAATGGTTAGTTGCTTATCTGGAGCCAGGATCCTCCAAGTATTGTACGCACTCAAGTCACTGCACCATAGGTGACAGTAGGATTCTATCATAATCCATGTGGGAGTTAATCTGAGATGTATTTCCCCCACACTATATGAAGAGAGAAATTGTTGATCTATCTCTGAAAATGTGTCTCAGACAGGTATGTGACTTGCATTGAGCAGCATTCTACCTTCACCAAGGATGATGCCACAGTACGTACAGAAGATGAGTGACTGCAATAATTGGCCTAGTTTCTGACATCTTTCCAGGGGGATACAATATTTGTCAGCATGGGCGGACATGGGTAACAGACCATGTTGCATTGTAAAGGATGGTCTATATCTGTCTCCCTTAGGCTTCCTAATATTGGCTAAAACTTTATCTATCCCTTTAGAGCCTTTTTTAGGCAATGCCAAATTGACAAACCTACCAACATAGCAAATAAAATCCAAAGAAACCTGCATGTGTTACTGCTCAATGCTAGAAGGCTAAATAAGAAACTAAACACCCTAGAAGCTCTCCTCACTCTAGAGAATATAAACATCTATGTCACTATCAAAACATGGTTTAAATCTGCAGAAAGTATTCTAACAGTGCAATGCTTCAGTGCCTTCCACTCAGGCCGTCAGCTGCATAGACAGGGACAAATGCTGGAGGAGTGTTAGTCTGTATTAGCAACACGTGTAACTCTTTGTTGGTTAGACAGGAAGATGCCCAGTGATTTGTCCACATGCAAATCTCCATAAAATAGGTCCTCTACTATGTCCTAGTAAGCTATGGGTCAGCTTCTTTGTCCTTGGAATCCTGTAGCTCATACCTAGACCTACTGGAGGCACTCAACATTAAACCAAATACTCTATTCATGGGAGACTTTAACTACCACTCTATAAATTGGGAAACATACACCGCCTCAAAGTTGCAGGCACAACTATTCCTGGACTTTGTTAACACAAATATCCTTCACCAGATAGTGTTCACACACCCACCAGCAGTTCAAACATACTGGACCCAATACTCACCAATATGGGAGAGCACTGACACCCCCAGAGTCATGCCCTCACTGGTGATGTTGGACCAAAAAGCTGTCTCCTTCAAAATAAAAATCAGCTAGGTAACCTCAGCAAACCCTGTAAAGGGAACTATTCCAAAACAAACTACACTCTATTAGGTGGTAGTTTATCAAAATTCAGTACCCCTCCACCCCTGGGTTCACAACAACCCATGAATAATTTTTCACAGAGACCCTATACAACCATATAAATGGCTGTGTAGAAGTAGAAGCTGCTGTACATACTAAAAATAAGTCTAATACAAACTCTAAAAACAAACCATACTGATGGAATCCTAACTTTAATAGATTATATAACAAAAGGAAAAAAGTCATGGCTAAAATCAAGAAGAGCAATTCTCATAATGATAGGAGCTCTCTAATTAAACTAAACAGGAAACTACGAGAACTAATTAAGTCCAACAAGGCCAATTGTTAGATCCAGATAACCTCATGGGCTAAAGACAACCAGAAGACCTTCTACAGCTATGTACGAAACCTCAAAAGCAGAACACATCAGTGTGCGAAATTGGTGTAATTGATGCCACCTTCACTGACAATTCATCTTGAAATACCACCTACCCCACACACACACACACACTGCCTTCCATGAAATATTTACTAGCATAAGATACCAACTATTTACAAGGAGCAGGTCTTGGCAGCACTCA
Source organism: Protopterus annectens (assembly GCF_019279795.1). Taxonomy (NCBI): domain Eukaryota; kingdom Metazoa; phylum Chordata; order Ceratodontiformes; family Protopteridae; genus Protopterus; species Protopterus annectens. The sequence continues at coordinate 1,765,481,698 of NC_056731.1, forward strand.
CTAAAGACATAAACATAGCATCAATGGGCCCCCACAATATCCCAGGATATCTCCTACATATCTGGAAACAAGACCTATCAGGACCACTTGATGCACTTTTCAACTATAGCATTGTACCCTGAGAATGAAGGATATCAGTGAATATCTCACTTCACAAGAGTTGACCATCGAATGACCCCAGAAACTCCAGACCTATTAGTCTGGCTGGTATACTATGCAAGGTCATGGAATGAATAATCAGGGAAATGATCAACAAATACATAGGCAACCTTCAGACACTGGACCAACTCAGTCTGGCTTCGTCAAGGGAAGATCATGCCTACTTAACCTGTTGGACATCTTTGAGAAGGTCAGCAAGGCAAAGAATGAGGGGAAACAGTGCATACCACCTACCTAGACCTGGTTAAGTCACTCAGTATAATACCCCACTCAAGTACAGTTGACAAACTCACTGGTCTGGGCATAAACCTCCACATAACTTACTGGATTGCCAGCTGGCTCATGGACACGACCCAGGAAGTCAGAATTGGTGATATTACCTCCACGAAGAGACCAGTCAAAAGAAGGGTACCTTAGGGCTCCATGCTGGGACCACTCCTATTTAGTATCTATATCTCAGAGGTAAAGGTAATGTCAGAGGCCTTTGGCTGACCAAGTTCCCAGATGACTGCAAATTCCCCCAATGACACAAACATCTTAGAAGAGGGTTTAACAAAGACAAATGACTGGTGCCAAAGTCTCAGACTAAAACTCATTGCTAAGAAATGCATTATGGCACTTTTTTGGAAACTGACACCAAGGCTAATTACTCTAATGATTAGACACCCCAAAGAGTTGACCCAGTAGTCAGTGATCTGGGAACATATGTAGACAGTAATTTGTTCTTTGACCAACGTGTGCCCAAGGTAGTAAGACAATCATTCTATATCACCCAAAATTATAAGTAAGGGCATGGCATCCAGGTATAAGAAAATCAAAGTGCCACTTTATTCAGCACTTATCAGACCCATCTTTGAGTATAATGCCCCCTTCGGCATGTGCATGACCAAACATATGCAACAGCTAGAATGGCCACAAAGGTTATTTACAAAGAGAAATCAGGATAAAAACACATTGTTGTATACGGATCGCCTTAAAGCCCTATCTCTAGACTCTGTCTCTTGCAGGTTACTGAGAGGTGATCTATGCCTGGCATACAAGGCATCCTTGAATTCCTTTGTAATGGACCTTTTGAACATCCACAAAATTAACAGCATCAGAACTACTAGATCCAAGGATTTGGCCATATGTTGGTAAAATGCCAGATTACTATCAACATATATTCCCAAATGTGACAATGAGCAACTGGGCTGTGACATAAATAAGACATGTTGGCAAGACAGATATGTGTCTCAGAGGATTCCCATGCTCTGAAACAGGATCCCCATCCATGTGAGGTAGAGTCCATCCCTTACCCTATTTAAGCGTAACCTTGACCAATGGATGGGAACTGGATATGTTCTTCTACATGCAGCAGCATAGTGTTGAGGAATTTATTAAGTATTTAGGAGGCTGATGCCTGTGATACAGTCAATGTATTCCTAGTTAGTTAGTTGCTGAAAGGTGCCAGTAGCTAGGACGGTAAGTACTACACATACCTTAGTCTCCAAAGAGATAGAAATACCATGCATTCTAGTACATTCTGCATCTGGGTGACATATGTCTACCAGGGTTAATAATATGACAAATATATTTGGAAGTGATAAATTATTTACTGATGAGTCAAATTGTCATATTTCAGATGCAGCTTAAAACACTAGCTTTGCCTGGAAATTTGACTATGAGCAACTGGGCTAATGACCAAAACTGCAATTAGTAAAATAGAGTGCTACTGAGCATGGAACATTGTTTCTAGCACTATTCCACCCTGCAACAGAGAATTTGCCCCAATACTGTAGCTCTTCATGGCATCACTCAAAAATGAATAAGACCTCCAAAATGTGTCCGTGGACTGCAACACTGGCTAGAATGCTTGCATTTGATTCTCATTTCTCTTTCACTGTATGTATACTTTCACTTACTTTACACACTCATCTGCATGCAACACAAACCGCAAAACGCATGTTTCTGCACTGCTGCTCCCCACTTTTTAAATCACTTCCACATTGTGCATGGCCACTGCATGTGTAATTTGTATATTATGGAAACTATTTATGAATTTTGATGACAGAAGTGATATGAAGGTTGCACAGATAAAAGAAGTGGAACTTCTTGTAGAATGAAGTAAAGCACTTGACTGCAAGTTATTTTCAATGATCCAACAAACAAATGGTTTAGACAAGATAAGTAATGACAACTTTCTGACCACAACACTATTAAGACTACAAATAAATTTGCAATATGGGAATGAGAGAAAAATAATTAAGTGTGGAGTTATGCTAACAACCAAACAAAGGAAAACAGGGGTCAGGCAGAGAAGGCGAGACTTGCACTCTGTTTACTAATAGTCCTTAAGCTCAGAACAATAGAGACGAAGGCTAGAGGAAACCCAAAACTGGTGTAGCAAAGTCAAATGTTGATGGCAACCATGGCAATATTATGGTACAGGATGTGGCTGATAAAGGTGGAGGGCAAGCTATCAATGTCACACCTGGACTCACAGAGAAAGTAGTTGAATATGGCATTAGATATGAATACAATGAAGGAGACCAGCATGGCATAAATGTAGGAGGAGGTTAGTGTTACAGGGTGTCAGCTACCATAGAAGAAATTTGAATGTACAGGGCATAGGTAACACAAGCCATATTACATCTCTTATTCTAAATGGTCCTTAAGCAGAATAAAGTATCAGAAATACCAAGGCGATACATTACTGACTTGGTCTGATAACACAAGAGGCCCACTGCATGAGATAAACAGTGTGCCTGTTTAATCTATTACTTCTTCCTGTCAACTTAAACATTATTCAGAATGCAGTAACCTGTGTGGTTGAACAGTGACATTTAGTGAAACAATATTGTCCTCTGTAGAATGTACTCATCTGATGTGAGTATTTTATTCTTTTGATTTATTTAGAGCACTGCACGTGCCATTTTCAGTGGATGCATTACCATAGCCACATTTATAGTAAGATAGTTAGCAGCGGACAGTTCATAGGAGGTTTAGGGAATTTCGCTAACAGACCCCTTGATTAAAGAGGCTTTTCTTTTTTTTCCTCACAATTTAGTGACCACGGAATTAGTATATTTAAATAAGTGAACTGGAGGTGCAGTTGGCTTGCTCCTCTCAAAAAAAAAAAATGCTTCTTAAAAGGTTATGATGACCTGAAGGCATAACCATTTTTAATTCAGCTGAAGCATAAGGTAGCTGAAACTTAGGAAAATATAAGAGAAGCCATACAGGTTGATGGTTTTAGTATATTTTTATGCATAAAAGGACAACTGTAGATGATGTGACCAAGCTGATGATTAACTCAAGCATAACTACCACAATTTTTAATTACAGGGACAGTAATCAGGGGTATTCACTATCATCCTGTCTCTCTTAGTTGCCACTGAACCTCTCAACCATAAACCCAACATGCTGCATGTTTGGCTTTGACCTTAGTGGAACAGATGCTACTGAGAGCTGCTTTCTGTGCAGATGACTGCATGATAGCTGTCACAGATCTGGGTAGCTCAGCTGTGATCGTGCAGGAACAGCTGGAACACACACTAGCCATTCTTAAGTGTGACCTCCTTTCCTAACTATATAAATTTTCCTAACACTATGGACAGACAATTTCTCACAGTTTTCCCAGCCAGTTTGATCGACATGGGCATCCTCACAAACTCACTGTGTGAAAGATACAACTATATTAACAACCTTGAATCCATGCTCTCTCGCACACCAGTCAGTGCATATGACAATGAGTGGGTTGTCAGCATGCACATCTCACCTGCTACTTCACCCAAACTCACATCACACAAACCTAGATATGCAGAGATTCTCACCAGTAACATAGCTAAACACCAAATACCTCCCAAAAAGAAACACTAGAAGCTACACATAATACTTCCTCTGCAGAATACATTACACATAATACTGACACACCAGTGTCTCACTGGTCAAACCCTTAAAGCAAAACACAAAAAACAAACATATTAGTCATAGGTGATTCCATCATGAGACACAAAGATGTCCCTCTCACCAGGCTGTATAAGGAGAAGGTCATGCTCAGCTGTCTGTCAGGTGCCATGATCCTCCATATCACACATGCACTAAAGTCTCTCAAAAACAAGTACTGTTATAACTCTGTCACAGTCCATGTTGGCGTGAATGACTTGAGATGTACCTCTCCAAACTATATGAAGAGAGACATGACTGAGCTCTCAGACTATGTGTCTTAGGCAGGTATGTCTCTAGCCTTGAGCAGCATTTTACCTTCACCTCAGATGATGCCTCAGTACAAACAGAAAATAACTGACTTCAATAATTGGCTTAGTTTCTAGTGTAATTCTGAAGGGATACAGTATCTGGCAGCCTTGGATGACATGATTGACTGACCGCAATGCTTTGCCAGAGATGGTCTTCATCTGTCACCCCTGGGATTTCGGCTACTGGCTAAGGTTCTTGCCACCTTCATAGTGTCTTTTTAGGTAGTGTCTCAAGGACAAAATTCCCGACGTAAAACCTCCATCAAAAACAATATCAAGGTTATGCTGCTAAATGCTAGGAGTGTTAACATGAAACTGCACTCATTAGAAGCAGTCCTCACCTTGGAAGACAGACATTTGTGCAGTCATGGAGACCTGGTTCAAGGCTGTGGAGAGCACCCCAACCATACTGGGCTACACCTCCTTACACATGTTCAGACCACAAACTGAAGGAATGAAAATTAAAGGAGGTGGTGTATTGATATTCATTAAAGATAAATACATCTCTAGGTTGATTAAATAGTATACAGTATGACTCCCTGGAGATATTTCAAGTAAAATTAACTCTTGGTAGGGTGACTATTCAAGTCATTGCAAGCTACAGGGCCCCCTCCATGAATCAGGATGCTCACTCTGCCTATTTGGATCTACTCGAGTCTATCAAGATACATCCAAACACCCTGGTGTTGGGTGACTTTAACTACCCATTCATTGACTGGGTAAATTACTCATCGTTAAACTCACTTGCCCAAAGGTTCCTTGACTTTGTTAACTCCAATGCACTGGACCATCTGGTTGACACCCCCACAATGGGTGCCAACATCCTGGATCTGGTGCTTACCAATATGGGGGCCACTATAGCACCCCCACTGAGAGGTCTTCCCTAGTGAGATCTGACCACAAATCAGGCTCATCCAAAGTAACTATCACATATTCCCCTCCCCAGCAGCAGCTAAACTAAAAATCTTCTCCAAAACAGATTATAACCTCTTACGGGATGGTATAAATAGCTTTACTACACCTCCTCTCACAGATGGAAATGGCAACTACTCCGAGTTCTACACCATTGCTTTATACAAACACCTGTATAACTGCATTGACTCAGCTGTACCTGACAGGACCAAAACAAGCTCCTCAAAGAGGAGCAAACCTACCTAGTGGGCAACTGCCATTAACAGGCTTTACAATATCATCCTGTCTCTCTTAGTTGTCCACTGAACCTCTCAACCATAAACCCAACATGCTGCATTTTTGGCTTTGACCTTAGTGGAACAGAAGCTACTGACAGCTGCTTTCTATGCAGATGACTGCATGATAGCTGTCACAGATCTGGGTAGTTCAGCTGTGATTGTGCAGGAACAGCTGGAACACACACTTGCCATTCCTAAGTGCGACCTCCTTTCCTGACTATATAAATTTACCTAACACTATGGACAGACAATTTCTCACAGTTTTTCCAGCCAATTTGGTCAACATGGGCATCCTCACAAACTCACTGTGTGAAAGATACAACTATATTAACAACCTTGAATCCATGCTCTCTCGCACACCAGTCAGTACATATGACAATAAGTGGGTTGTCAGCATGCACACCGCACCTGCTACTTCACGCAAACCCACATCACACACATACCTAGATATGCAGAGGTTCTCACCAGAAACATAGCTAAACAAATACCTCCCAAAAAGAAACACAAGAAGCTACACATAATACTTCCTCTGCAGAATACATTACACATAATACTGACACACCAGTGTCTCACCGGTCAAACCCTTAAGGCAAAACACAAAAAACAAACATATTAGTCATATGTGATTCCATCATGAGACACAAAGATGTCCCTCTCACCAGGCTGGATAAGGAGAAGGTCACGGTCAGCTGTCTGTCAGGTGCCATGATCCACCATATCACACATGCACTCAAGTCTTTCAAAAACAAGTACTGTTATGACTCTGTCACAATCCATGTTGGTGTGAACAACTTGAGATGTACCTCTCTGAACTACATGAAGAGAGACATGACTGAGCTCTCAGACTATGTGTCTCAGGCAGGTATGTCTCTAGCCTTGAGCATCATTTTACCTTCACCTCGGATGATACCTCAGTACAAACAGAAAATAACTGACTTCAATAATTGGCTTAGTTTCTAGTATAACTCTGAAGGGATACAGTATCTGGTAGCCTTGGATGACATGATTGACTGACCTCGATGCTTTGACAGAGATGGTCTTCATCTGTCACCTCTGGGATCTCGGCTACTGGCTAAGTTTCTTGCTACCTCCATAGTGTCTTTTTTTAAGTAGTGTCTCAAGGACAAATTTCCCGACGTAAAACCTCCATCTAAAAACATCGTCAAGGTTATGCTGCTAAATGCTAGGAGTATTAACATGAAACTGCACTCATTAGAAGCAGTCCTCACCTTGGAAGACAGACATTTGTGCAGTCATGGAGACCTGGTTCAAGGCTGTGGAGAGCACCCCAACCATACTGGGCTACACCTCCTCCCACATGTTCAGACCACAAACTGAAGGAATGAAAATTAAAGGAGGTGGTGTATCGATATTCATTAACGATAAATACATCTCTAGATTGATTAAACAGTATACAGTATGATTCCATGGAGATATTTCAGGTAAAATTAACTCTTGGTAGGACAACTATTCAAGTCATTGCAAGCTACAGGACCCCCTCCATGAATCAGGATGCTCACTCTGCCTATTTGGATCTACTTGAGTCTATCAAGATACAACCAAACACCCTGGTGTTCAGCAACTTTAACTACCCATTCATTGACTGGGTAAATTACTCATGGTTAAACGCACTTGCCCAAAGGTTCCTTGACTTTGTTAACTCCAATGCACTGGACCATCTGGTTGACACCCCCACAATGGGTGCCAACATCCTGGATCTGGTGCTTACCAATATGGGGGGGCCACTGTAGCACCCCCACTGAGAGGTCTTCCCCAGTGAGATCTGACCACAAATCAGGCTCACCCAAAGTAACTATCACATCTTCCCCTCCCCAGCAGCAGCTAAACTAAAAATCTTCTCCAAAGCAGATTATAACCTCTTGCGGGATGGCATAAACAGCTTTACTGCACCTCCTCTCACAGATGGAACTGGCAACTACTCCGAGTTCTACACCACTGCTTTATACAAACACCTGTATAACTACATTGACTCAGACGTACCTGATAGGACCAAAACAAGCTCCTCAAAGAAGAGCAAACCTGCCTAGTGGGCAACTGCCATTAACAGGCTTTACAATAAGAGGAAGAAATTGCTGTATAAGAGTAAGAGGGAGTGTATTCTAAACTGGAAACACTCCCTCCGCAGTTTAAATAAGTAAATAAGACTTCTTGTGAAGTCCTCCAGAGCAAACTATAAATCCAAATTAGCTTCCTTATTTAAGGACAACCACAAGGCATTCTTTAGTTACATGCGTAACCTAAAAGGAAAGACCCAGATTTGTGCAGAACTGGTAGTTAATAATAACACATATATAGGGAGCCTGTGGACATAGCTAACCTGTTACTGACAGTTTCTGTTAAAACCTCACCCCCCCCATCCCTGCCACACATACCCATGACATCCCTACCACCTGTCCTCTACCTTGTATCTCTAAAGAGCAGGTCAGAAATGCTCTCTAAGGCCAAAAACACAGCATTTCTGGGACCTGATAATATTCCAGGTTGCATCCTACATGGGCTGAAACAAGAATTAGAAACTCCACTGGGTACTCTTTTCAATCATAATCTAAGTTACGGCTTCATCCCAGCTGAATGGAAAATAGCCACTGTTATCCCCTTGCAGAAAGGTGGTCTTTCCACTGACCCCAAGAACTATAGACCTATTAGTCTGACTAACCTTATCTGCAAGTCCATGGAGTGAATTATCATGGCTCTTATCAACAAAGATATAGGCAATCTCCAAACACTTGACCCTACTCAGTCTGTATTTGTGAAAGGGAGATCATGCCTGTTTAACCTGGCGGACATCCTTGAGACAGTCACGAAGGCACTGGATGAGCATAAATCTGTGCATACAGCCTACCTAGACTTAGCCAAGGCTTTTGACATTATCCGTCACTCAGGCATCATTGACAAACTCACCCAGCTAGGTATCGACCCTTATATCATTAGACCGGTTACTAACTGGCTCACTGATAGAACCCATATAGTCAAAATAGGGGAATCCACCTCCAACAGCAGACCTGTAACTAGTGTTGTTCCACAGAAATCAGTCCTGGGACCTCTATTGTTTGGAATTTATTTCTCTGAAGTACAAGCTAAAACTAAAGGTCTGTGGCTGACAAAGTTTGCTGATGACTGCAAACTGGGAGTGGTCATAGAATCTCCAAACAATATCAACATCCTACAAGAGTGTCTAACACAAACAAATTATTGATGCCAAAGTCATGGCCTTAAACGCAATGCAAAAAAATTTATTATCCTCCCTTTTGGTATGTGTCATGTTCCTGCTAATTACCACATCAGTAATAACACCCTAAGTACGCACTCAGTGGTGCGAGACCTGGGCACACAGGTTGACAGCAACCTTACCTTTGATCACCAACAGAGTCAGTGGGACTTATTGCACATTTATTGAAACTAGAAAGCCTTTTTTCTGAATAAATAATCACCCCTAAAAACAAGCTTTGGCCTGCATACTGACAAACTGAATTTATTTAAATGTGAAATCACTGTTGCGTTTAAATGGTCTGAAGAAATGTCTGAACCAGGATAGTAAGGCAGAGCATTAAATCAAATGTACTGAAACCATGAAGCCTGTTTCTTGGTCCTCATCCATGTAACATAGTTTAGTCTGCATTCTGACAGAAGTAATTTCTTTTTAAGTAAACCAGGGCTCTATTTGACTTTTAAAAGAGACAAATAGTACAAGTTATTCATTGCTTTCCAGAAAATATCAACACAAAGTTACAACAGTCTAGTTTCTTGAAGATCAGTAGGTCATACTTCATACCACCTGCTGGGTGTTCAGTGCATCTTAGTTTTGCAATCTACACCATCTGGGATAAGAATACAAACAACTTGTCAGCCTTCTGTGTATTTTGTATTCTAGCGTAATTACATACACCCTCTGCTGCATTTATTTTACTTGTCTATAGACTTAGCACCCATCTCAGCACTGGACAAGGTGGAATGTCAACCTGCTTGTTTCATTTCTCTTCGCAGCCTTTTAGAATTAAGTCTCCCAACATAGTGTTTAAACTGCCTTATGGTAAGAGATAATAAACTTATTCTCAACAGTAATAATTTTATCTAGGAAGGTGCAAACACTTAACTAATCCTGAGGCTTCCTCTCACCTAAAAACTTGCCCTGTCAGCTTCATACACCTCCATTGCAATCCTCTAATCACACTGAAAATGTTAATATGCTGAAGATGTAAAAGTATCTCTCCCAAAGCCTACTGTAAATATGAAAACTAAATCCCAGCAAAATTCAGACGACTCATCCAGTACATGCATACATCCCACAAAGAGTCACACTGAGTAATGGCACTGCAAATGTCCCATGTTGAGTCATAGCAGCAGCATTAATGTTTTAGAGTTAGATGACTCTGCTGTCAGGCACACTGACTCATCACTCACAAGACTGGACATAAAGAAGGTTACACTTGGTTGTCATTCATGTGACAGGATTGCTTATGTTACAAAGGTCCTAAGGACCCTAACTTTAACCAAATAACATTGTGACATGGTAGTGATAACATGCAGTAGTGAATAACTTGTAATGTAAAATCCTGAGGGACATGCAAATAGAAATGTCAGAATTTTCCATACGTGTTAGAAATGCAGTTAAGACACTAGCCTTAAGTGGAATCCTTCTTTCACCTTCCACGATGTCTAAATACAAAGAAAAGATAATTGGTTTCAATAATTGGTTAAATCTTTGGTGTCATTCCATGGGGATCCAGCATGTGTCAGCAAGGTAAGAAATGATTGACTGTCCAACTTGCTTCACTATGGATGGCCTGCAGTTCTCCTTCCAAGGCTTCTGTATACTGGACAAAGTCTTTAGCCTGCAACTAATGGCTTTTTCACGTAGAGTCCAACTTATGGACATTCCAACATAATATATCAATCCCAAAATTAGATTCACATTAAGGTGACCCTCCTCAATACCAAAAGTCTAAACAATACATTTTCTGATCTTGATGCACTATTGCATTTGGAAAACATCCATGCCTGTGTAGTTACTAAGACTTGCTTAAAATGTAAAGAGAGCACTCCTCTATATCGGGGTTTGTACTTTTCATGCTTTAAGAACAATGGCAACTATGGTGGGATCTCCATATTTGTCAAAGACCATGTTACCCCAAGCATATCCGTAGGGACTCAAAAACTGAACTTATTGAATCAGAAATCTTGATAGATAGGATTTATTATTATTATTATTATTATTATTATTATTATTATTATTATTATTATTGACATTTGTTGACCGGGAAAGTCCACTGGGCCATTGACCCATTTTCAGTGGAGGCCCGGGGACAAGCTCCATGGTATTATATTCAAAATAAAAGTAGAACATAAAAACATTTAAGAGTTTTTAAAAACATATGCCCATTATATACCATAATGGCAGTACATTATGGAAGAACATTAAAATGTTTAAGAGTTTTCAAAACATTTGCCCATTATATACCATAATGGTAGTACATTAAAATAACATATTCCTAGTTACACCTTCAGATAAAAAAGTTCACAGAAGGTTTCAACTGAGGGAGTGAGTAGAGCCCATGAGTAAAGGAGCAGAAGTATATAGTGAGGTAAGTTGAGAGTGTTATATAGGATAGTTTAGCGACAGGTAGGGAGAAGGAGGAAAAAGTCTGGCAGTAAAGGGCAGCAAGAGGTAGGTAGAAGGAGAGAAAAGGTCAGGCAGCAATATATACAGAGGTAAATTACGATAGCCCTATAGGAAGGTTTGGCATGAGGTGGGGAGGCTATGGAGGTTTAATTATTGTGCAGTGACAGGATAAATTATTTGGTAGTGTAGTTTGAGTGATGATTTAAAGAGTTGTGAAGATTCCACTTGAGTTATGTGGGAGGGTAATGTGTTCCAAAGTTTGGCTATATTATAGGAGTATAGACTTTGTCCAGCTCTTTTGTTTGGTTTTATAACATTTATTAGTTGTTTCTGAGAGGATCTAAGTGACCAAGCAGGAGTGTAGGTTTGTATGACTGAGTGAAGTGCTGGGCAGAGGTGAGGTTTGAAAATTAATTTGTGTGCCAATGTAAGCTGGATATAAGAAACATGGCTTGAAAATTCGAGCCAGTTGAGTTCTGCAATTGCTTCACAGTGGTGTGAACGGTTTGGTTTTCCTAAGGCAAATTTAGCTATTTTATGATAGCAGGATTGCAATTTATTCCTAAGGGATGAAAGTAGGTTGGTAAAAATAGCACTTCCATATAGAAGGGAAGGGAGGAGTAGGGTACTTGCTAGTTTGGCTTTGGTTTGCTTGTTGAGGTATAGTTTGTGCTTATATAGTTTACCTAGTTTGAAGTGTATTTTTTTTATTGTATTCTGAATATGTGGTTGAAAGGTAAGTATGTCATCTATTGTTATACCTAGCAGTTTGGCAGTTCTAGTTATATCTATTTCAATTCCATCCTTAGAAAAAAAATCTTAACGTTAATGCTTTGTGGTTTTGAAGTGAATAGGAGTAGTTTTGTTTTTTTGGCATTTAGTAGTAGTTGAGAATTGTTTAGCCAGGTTTCTATTGAAGTAAAAGCTTTTTGGGTTATGTTGAGAAGATCATGGAAATTATTGGCGGAAGAAATAATTGTTGAATCATTGGCGTATTGTATCAATTTCCCTAGTTGAGAGACTTTGTGAAGGTCATTGATAAAAATATTGAAAAGTACTGGCCCTAAAATTGTACCCTGAGGGACTCCTATGTTATTTTTTTGATATATAGAACATGCATTTTGCCATTTTACCGATTGTTCCCTGTTATTGAGGTAGGAGGTGAACCATTTGACACAGCTGGGGGAACATCCTAGTCTTGATAATTAGTATAATAGTTTGTTGTGTGATACTGTGTCAAAAGCTTTTGACAGATCTAGTAGGATTACTGAGGTATACAGACCAGTGTCAAGGGCTTTGTTGACAGTTTCAGTGAAAGAGAGCAGGGCTGTAGTTGTGCTATGTGCTGGACAGAAACCATGTTGTGTGGGAGAGAGAAGCTCAATGTCTAGGTGGTGTTTAAGTAGTTGAGTATGTACACATTTTTCTAATATTTTTGATAGTGGCGAAAGTATAGAGATTGGGCGGTAGTTTGGCAGGTCAAGGAAAGTTCCACCTTTGTGTAGTGGGGTAATGATAGATTTTTTTCCATAAGTTTGGGACATATCATTCAGAGAGAGATTGATTAATTAGTATACTGACTGGGTATGCTATTGCGCTTGATGCTAGTTTTAAATATTCAGGGGGGAGTTTTTCAGCAGAGAGAGAGCAGGGTTTAAGTTTGTTTAGAAGTTTGCACATCTGTGAGGTAGGAATGGGTTAGATGGAGAAGGAAGGTGTTGTTGGATTGGTAATGCTGGGGTCTAGATTAGGGGAAATTTTATTATTATGTGAGGAATCTGTTGTAGGGTTTCTGATTAGGTTTTGAATAATGGTAATGAAGTGGGTGTTAAAATCGTGAGAGATTTGCTGTGGGCTTTTGTCAGGTGTTGGGGATGGGTTTTGTAATGTGCCAGGATTAAGTAATGTGGAAAATGATTTCCAAAACTTATCTGGATTGTTGTTTGTGGTGGATAGCTGCGAGGTAAAGTAGTTTTTCTTATCTTGTATGACTAGTTTTTTGGAGTTATTTCAGAGTTTCTTATAGGCAAGTTCAGTTTGTTTAGTTTTAGATTTTTGCCACTGTTTCCATGCTTTATCTCTAAGGAGGAGGTTTTGTTTTGTTGGTTTAGTTAGCCAAGGGGCATGATTACTCTTGGTACGTTTGGTTCGAGTAGGGGCTAAGCTATTTAGTGTGTCCAGAAAAAGTTTGTTGAAGTAGTTAATGGCATCATCTAGGGGGAGTGTTTTAGTGGGAGCCAATGTTGGGTTTTTAGGATATTTACAAATGTATCTGGGTCAAAGTGAGTGAGATTTCTAGATATTTTGTAGATGTGTGTTTTTGATATTTGGGGGTGAGTCCTATGGGTGAATGCTGGGAGGTGGTCACTTAGTATGTCAGGTAAGGTGCCTGAATTGGAATAATTTTGTGGGTGAGATACTAATATCCAGTCTAGGGTGGATTCTGATCTGGTGGATAGGCCATGTGTGGGAATTGTAATGAGCTGTGTGAAGCTATGTAGGTTTAAGCTGTTGAGTGGAGAATTGGTTGTTAGATTCAGCTAGTTAATATTTGTATCACCTAGAATTATTATTTCCTGTGTGATGTTTTGATTTGCCCATGATAAAAAGTCCTCAAGGAGGGGGATATTTTGCCCTGGTGGGATGTAGATTACTGCTATAATTATTTGTTTGTTATTATTAATGTGAAGGGAAGTTAGTAAGATTTTTAGATTGTCAAAAGTGGGGGGGTTGCTTGGGATAGATTGTTATGTTAAGGCTGTGATCATAGATTAACGTTACGCCACCACCTTTTTTGTGGAGTCTATCAGCACGGAGTATGTTGTACCCTGGAGGAAGAATTTCAGTGTCAGCAATATGAGGCTTTAGCCATGTTTCTGTTACTGCTACAATATTTGTGGTATGAGTGGATAGCCATGCATGGAACTCTGTAATTTTGTTACACATGCTACATGTGTTTATTGTTACCAGTTGAAGCTATAGGCATTTTGAGGTGGTTAAAGATGTAGGGCCAGGGTTAGGGTGGATGTCCCCATATTGTGTGAGAGAGAGGAGGAGGTGAATAATAGCATCAGTGTCGTGTATATGTGTAAGTGGTTTAGGAAGATATGTGTTGTTTAACTTGAGTTTAGAGTGGGTGTGGAAAAGTTTTGTTTTATCTAGATTATATGTGTTGTGTAGGAATAAGGTGGGTGAGATATTTGAATAACTATGTCTGTTAAGAGGCAATGGAAGGGTTTGTGTACTAGATTTTGGAGTCAGTGATGGCAGGGTGGAGTATGTAGTGGTAGTTAAGGTTAGTAAAGTTAGATATGTAAAGAGGGTAGGAATGAGAATGATGTATGTTGTGAGATTATGTGAATATATGTGGTGTGGCATTTCTATGGAGAGTAGGTGTAAGATAAGTTTGATTGGAAAATAGGGGTGGAGCTAGAGAATGTGAGCTGATTGGTTTACAGGTGATGAGGTAGGGAGGGGTGGGGTTTATTGGTGTATAAATGTAATGCTACAGGGGGTAGGTGGGAATGGGGGTAGGGTAGGGGAGTGGAATGAGCCTGAAGGGCGAACGGAGCGGGTTGGCACAGATCCAGTGATTCCAGGACCAGGAAAAACAATGTCCACAAATGTTACAGGTATAGCAAGGCTTAGAAGGGCTAAGGATTTTTGCTTTATACTGTAGCAAATAGATATTAACAGGCAGTAAGGATAGGATGTAGAGGGAGCAGGTGTTTGGGTATTTGTAGGATTATTTAGCCAGAAAATATAAACTAGCAATGCATTGTGTGTTAACAAGGGTTTCTGGGAGGGGGATATAGGGTGTTTGCAATTATTAGGTAAGGGAAATAGCTGCAGGTGGGCTATAAACAGACAGACAAAGCCGATGCAATAAAGCAGAGTATGAAGCCTGCCTAAGCAGTCAATAACAAATGCTATAGGCTAAATGTGAAATATTTCAGAGGTATGGGGCAGCTAGGCTAAAGGTGGTAATTAGGATAACATAAAGACTAAGAAGGAATGGGGGGTTCTGTGCGGCGTGCTTCCAGGAAGTTAAAGTACAAAGTATCTTAACACTAATAGTTTTAAGAGCTGGTCATACAATATGACTTCACGTTTGCTGTCTGTTTAACCTTTTAGGGCATTCAAGGTACTGCGTCTTCCTATTCAGGAGGCTATCAGGACACTAGCTGAGGGTATTCCAGGAGGCAGGGCATACTAAAAAGGAAGGAGCACAGATAAAGATATAACAAAGGCTTGTTAGTGGTTTGATTTGATAGACTATTCAAGAAATGCAACACAAAAACAATGCCCGGCTCCCGCCTTAGATATTTCCCAGTTTGAAAAAAAAAACAGTGTTTGGTATCCACATGACACGCTACCTAGTTATCTTTAAACAGTTTCTCACCATGAGATAAACACCACAGCCAATACAATAAGTAAATCAACTTGTTACACTGTCTACGACTGATATTTTGTCTGTATATTACCCTAGTTAGCATTACAAAAAGGAAACGCTATTATTTGGTTAAGCTGCTTAGATCTGGGCACATGATATATTAGTAAACATGAGGTTTCCTGCTTAGTATTGCATTTCGTTTGCACACGGTGTACAGTATAGCATTTACCCAGTCACTCAACAGTAAAATCTATGACCATCGAACAAAGCAGTAGAAACGCTTCTTGGTACATGCACAGGTCATATATCAAAACCTAAATACCTATGACCCTCAAACGAAGCAGTAGTAGTACCACCTTTAAAATATGCACAGGGCATATATCAATTTAAAACACGTTATCCATTTAGCTTAGATAAAGTATTAAATATGCAGTCATTCACACAACAATAACCCTATAATATATGCACAGGGCATATATCAACTTAAAAACAAGGTAACCCTTTGCTTTATATAACGTATGAAGTATGCAATCTTTTGCGCAACAATAAATCTATGCACAGAAAACAAAGCGCGGTAGAACCGCTTCTAAATACATTCAATGTGTCACGTCATTCATTACTTGTGAGCCAAAGAAAACAGTTAATACATAACTAGGCTGTTAACGTACATAAATAAGAGATATCTATGCAGGTAAGGGTAAATCTATGCACAAGACAAAGCGTGGTAGAACCGCTTCTGAATACATTCAATGTGTCACTTTGTTCTTATCTTATGAGCCAAAGAAAAACAGTTAATACATAACTAGGCTGTAAAGGCACATAAATAGGAGAGATAACTTACTTACATCTTAATTAATTAATTAATTAATTGATTAATTAATTAATTAATTATCAGTTAATAAGGTTAAAGTTGTGAGTTGTAGTTCCTGTGGTACTGTGTTTGAGTCCATCGGCCCTCATTTGCCCATTGTTTTATACTCAGCAAGTCACTTAATCAATCATTGCTCTGGGATCATCACTGAAAAGTGACTGTGTGCGCAGTGGGTCTGCCCATTTAACAAATGGGTATTATTATTAATAGCTTGTTACAGAAAATCTTCTTTATCCCACGATAACTATTCAAGATTCCTCAGTATTATAAATGATCTCCTTATAACAAAACTCCCTTATGTTAACTGACTTTAACTATTTTTAATAAACTGTAACACCTTATTATCCAATGCAGGAAATACCCAACAATTCCTATACCTAATAAATAACACTTTCCTTGAACAGTTGGTAAATAAACCTAGTACAGGGCGCAAAATTCTTGACCTGATTCTTACAAGTATGGCCTTATTTTGACTGACTTTAACTATCTTTTAATAAACTATAAACACCTTATTCTCCAATGCAGGATGTGACCTCCAACACTGGCCCAGTAATCAAGGAGCCTCAATCCTCATCACTGGCAGCAGTGGGGAATGTACACACTGGGAGGATGACAAGTACACACACACAGTAAAGTTCAATTTCCCTTAAGAGCACACAGAGACCACAGTCAGTCTGGGGCTGGTTTCTCCCTCTTTCTGCAGATCCCCAGTAAGACTTCTCCTGCCTCCTACTGCCAATACTTAGCACAAGGGCCTCCCTGTCATGGTAAGGTTTAATCATGTTAACATGATACAGTTTGCACCCTGCCTCCTGCCTAGCAGTTCTACCATGTAGTTAACATCATTGACCTTCCTTACCACTTTGAAGAGTCACTCCCAAGCTGCCCGTAGCTTGTTGTATCTGACCGGAATGAGAACCATTACCTGCTGCCCCACAGCATACTCTCTAGCTCGAGCATTCCTGTCATACCAGACTTTTCTCTGCTGTTGGGCTTTTGCCAGGTTCTCCTGGGCCAAGCCTGTGAGTTCCCTGTGTCTTGTCCTGAGGTTTAGGACGTATGCCACAACAGACTCCTTGTGGGATTCATACTCACCCTCCCACTCATCTCGAATCAAATCTAGCAGTCCACTCACCCTATGCCCATACAGCAACTCAAAAGGAGAAACAACTGTGGATTCCTGGGGCATCTCCCTGTAAGCAAACAACAGATGGAGCAAATATTTGTCCCACTCCCTCTTAAACTGGTCTGCAAATGTCCGTAGTATGGCCTTTAGTGTAGAGTTTAACCTCTCAACCAGGCCATTAGTCCGGGGATGGTAGGGGATGGTGTTTAGGTGCTACACCCCACAGTGCTTCCACAGACAAGTCAGCATGTCTGACATAAAATTGTCATCTCTGTCAGTCAGTATTTCTTTTGGGAAACCTACCCTGCTGAAAATCTCTAACAAAGCATTTGCCACCTTCTCTGCCTCAGTGGAGGACAGAGCCACTGCCTCAGGGTATCTTGTAGCATAATCTACCACCACTAGGATATCATTTTTCCCTGTGGAACTTGGGGTACTCAGATGCCCCACAATATCCATAGCTACCCTCTAAAATGACTCCTCAATCACAAGCAAAGGCATCAAAAGAGCTTTGACCTTGTTCCTTGTTTTGCCTACCCTTTGGCACTGCTCACAGGTCCTGCATTACCCTGTTACATCTCTGGAAATCCCAAGCCAATAAATGTTCTGCATAATGTGTCTCTTGGCACACTTTATGCTCATATGACCTGCAAAGGGAATATTATGGGCTATGGCTAGAAATGCCAGACAGTAGGCTCTAGACACTACCAACTGCTGCATTCTCTCACCCTCTAGCACTCACTCAGGGGTCCACTCTCTATACAGTAACTCTTTGACCCAGTATACAGATTCCCTTTTTCCTTGACAATCAGATGCCCCGCTGGCTACCTTCCTCAGGCCTTATAATGTAGGGTCTGAGAGCTGAGCCTGTCTCAACTCTCTCTTTGTAACCCATCCTAGCTTCCCTTCCACAGGAAGTCTGGTATTCTGTGATGGTAGTACCTCACTGTCAGCCTGGGTACTAGTACTCACCTCTAGCCTTGCAGTCACTCTGTCCAAGGGAACATCAGTACCCTCAAGCAGCTGTGGCTCACCTTCAGTCTCACTGCTACAGGGTAGCTCCCTCTCTGAAGTAACCACCACACCAGTTCTGGCTTCAAGAATGCGGTTTGTCTGGGTCTCCCCCAGTCTACCAGACTCACATGCTTGTCTCCAAGCCTGACTGCGTGTCACTGCATGCACACAAGGTACTGCATTATCAAAATCATTCCCTATAAGGACCTCTGCAGAGATATCCTCAAACACACCTACGTGCTGGCTTTCTTTTCCACCCTCCCAATCAAGGTGAACCCTAGTTAAAAGAATTTGGAATGGGGTCCCTCCTAAAACTCTGACTGGAGTAGACTGCCCAAGAAAGTAGTGCTCCTCTTTAACCATTGCAGACTTCATAATGGTTAGGTCAGAGGCTGTTTCTCTCTTAGCAGTGGCCTGTTTCCCATTTACTAAGATAGGATATAACCTTTTGTAGTAGTTTAGTACCCTTGTTGTCTCCAAACAACTAACTTCTGGCATTCTGGCTTTCTCACTTCTGCCTCTCCCACCTTTTGTTCCCCATCTTGCCTCCATGGACATCTACATGCTACATGGCCTCACTGGTTGCATTTAAAACATTTAACCCTTGGTCCTGGACATGTACCTGGACTAGTGGCTTTCCCTGCTACTGCTGGACTGTGTTGGGGCAGTTTAGCTTGCTGTTATATCCTGGGAAATAAGGAGACCACACGGTTCTGGAGTTGTAAGGCCTTTCTTTATTAAGAGCCTCCAGGTGCGCACCCATGCTACATGTTCACAACTTCTCCATAGCCATACATACACCGAAAACAAAAAGTTACCAGAGAATACAGAACCAACACTACATGTTGCTAATTCCCCATAGCACCCCTACAGTACAATAACAACATTACTTGCCCGATACTACATTCCTCCCCTCTTAAGCGCTGAATACGCTTCCTTACATAAGAAAAAACAAGGGAGCAAGTCAAAACCAATCCATCTAGTCACTTAATTTCTAAATACCCGGCTAGTATTGAACGGTTACCCTACAATTGAGTTAGGTTGTTCTTTTAAGCTAGACATGCAATTGTAACACTGATAGTCCTTCAAGTAACTAGGTTTAACCAGTGCCCGCTTAGAACGGCGCAATGGTACCACCCTAGGTGACTCCGGTGTCACAGTTACCACCTCTGGTACCGGTGTGTCCATCCCTGGAAAATTTGGGTCCTCGGGAACCTCTCCTTCCGAATACCGGCGGTCTCCCTTGGCCCCCAAGATTGGAGATCCTCCTGCCGCTGCGAGCCCTTCTCCCGAAACTAACGGTATTTCCGGGGCTTGCAGTTCCATGGAGTCCTTCTCCTGTGCACTCCGCAGAATCTGGTCCACATGTCTCCTCACCACTAAACCTCCATTCAACCTCACCTGGTACGACAGGGGACCCGTGCTCTTGACAATGAACCCTGGAATCCATTTAGGTCCATAACTGAAGTTTCGTCATCACTGCATCTCCTCCAGGAAACTTCTCTCTCCGTCATCGATCATGATGTTCTTTTGCCTCCACTGTATCCTCTCTACCTTAGCTCGGATGTTTGGATGCACCAGATCCAATGTTGATCTTAATCTCCGTCCTTGCAACATCTCGGCAGGGGACATTCCCGTGGTAGACTGGGGTGTAATGCGGTAGTTGAATAACACCCTTGACACTTTTGCTGCCATACTTCCGTCTCCGGCCTTTTTCATCATCGCTTTAAAGGTCTGGACAGCCCTTTCAGCACAGCCATTGGAAGCCGCATGGTATGGTGCTGATGTGACGTGTACGATGCCATTTTTTTCCAGGAAACCCTTGAACTCTCCACTCATGAAACATGAAGCATTATCTGATACAATAGTTTCTGGTAATCCTTGGCTACTGAAACTCTTCCTCAGGCATTTAATGGTAGTGGTGGAAGTGGGTGTTTTGACTGGGTAGGCATCCATCCATTTAGAATGAGCATCCATTATTATCAAGAACATTGCCCCCATAAAAGGCCCTGCATAGTCTATATGAAGTCTCTGCCAAGGTCTACTCGGCCACTCCCATGGGTGTAGTGGTGCCGCCACAGGTAAGTTGCGATGTTGCTGACAGGTTTTACACTCTTTCACAGCGACTTCAATGTCGTGGTCCAACTTTGGCCACCAGAAATAACTTCGTGCTAAGGCCTTCATTCGGGTGATGCCCACATGACCCTGGTGCAGCTGTTGTAAAAGTGCACGTCTTCCTGGGGGCGGAATTATCACTCGTGCCCCCCACAACACGCATCCATCTTGCACACTCAGCTCTGTTTTCCTCACCTCATAAGGCCGGAAAACTGGATCAGGTTGTTGTGTTGTCCAGCCTTGCTGGACCCACTGAAACACTCGAGCCAACACCGGGTCTTTTCGTGTCCATTCGCTCAGTTCCTTCGCTGACACCAAGTGATGTCCTCCATCATCAACACTCGGTCCTCCGTTTCCTCTCGCTGGAGAGGCCCCGGTAGCGGCAGACGGCTCAGCGCGTCCGCATTGCTATGGTGTTTCCCGGGCTTATAAACAATCTCATATTCATAAGCTCTCAATGTTACAGCCCATCTCTGAATGCGGGGAGAAACCATCTGAGGCACGGCCTTCATCTCGTTGAACAGTGACAACAAAGGCTTATGATCGGTGCACACAGTAAACTTCCTGCCATAGAGGTATTTGTGGAACCTCTTAATTCCAAAAATTACAGCCAAACCCTCTTTGTCTAGCTGGGAATAGTTTGACTCCGCGGGTGTTAAGGTTCGTGACATGAACCCAATGGGTCTTTCTTGTCCATCTGGCATACGGTGTGCCAACACGGCCCCTAACCCATAAGGTGAGGCATCACATGACAAAATTAAGTCCTTGTGACTATCGTAGTGCACCAAAACCTCTGAAGACTGCATTAGTTCCTTGGACTGCTCAAACGCTTTGTCTTGTTCCTCCTGCCACGTCCACAGGGTCTCCTTCCTTAATAATTTATGTAAAGGAGCTAACAGCGTTGACAGATTTGGTAGGAACCTGTTATAATAGTTGAGTAAGCCTAAATAGGCCTTCAGCTCTGTAACATTTGTGGGTGCAGGTGCCTCTTGGATGGCTTTTACCTTGTCTGGCAGGGGTGTAGGCCCGATGCATCCACCTTGTAACCCAGGAACTCTGCTTCCTTTGCCATGAAAGCACATTTACTCCTCTTCACCCGTAAACCAGCCTCTCGCAGTCACCTTAGCACCTCGTTCAGCGTCTCCAGATGCTCGCAATTGTTCCTACCACAACAGGATGTCGCCCAGATACACAGCCACCTTGAATTCCTGCCACCAGTCCCTCCATTATTCTCTGGAAAATAGCTGGACTAGAGGAAACACCAAAGGGTAAACGATTGACTTGGAACAGCCCTTTGTGTGTGTTAAGGGTGACATATGCCTTTGACCCTTCTTCCAGAACTACTTGTTGATATGCATGACTGAGGTCCAGTTTACTAAACTTTTCACCTCCCGACAGCTTTTCAAATACATCCTCCACCTTGGGTAATGGATACTGCTCCAGTTTCGAAACTTGGTTCACTGTTAGCTTGTAGTCACCACATATGCGTACAGTATTATCTGGCTTTAATACTGGAACAATTGGTGCCGCCCATTCCAACAACTTCACTGGTTCAATTATACCTTGCTTGGTGAGTCGCTCCATCTCAGTCTCCACTTTCTTCTTCATTGCGTATGGTACGGGTCGAGGTTTGTAAAATCTTGGCGTTGCGTTTTCTTTAACGTGTATCTTTGCTGGTGGACCCCTCCAGGTCCCCAGTTCCTCTTTGAACACTTCTTCGTTGTTCTCCAGCACATCTTGCAAGGCCAGCCCCTGCTGTTCTACTTTATGGAGCCGTAGACAACCCATTTCCAGCTCCTTTAGCCACGCCCGGCCTAACAGGTTTGGTCCGTTACCTGCTACCACCATGACTGGTAACTGTTTGACTTTATCTTTATGTTTTACAGTTACTTTGGCCATCCCCAGTGTGGGAACTGTTTCACCTGTATATGTTTTCAAAGTCACTGAACAGTCCTGCAGCTCGTGAGCTTCTTTTAGCCATAACTTTCCATACTCAGCCTTGGACAGAACTGTCACACTACATCCCGTATCCACTTCAAACTGCACCATTTTACCATTTAAGTCCAACTGGGTTGTAATGGGATCAACTCTTTCCCACCTGGCCTCTTTCATGTTAAACATAGTAAACACTTCCTCTTCTTCCCTGGTGTGTTGATTTGTACCTTCACGCATGTGGTGTGCATACTGCCGTTTTATTTTCCGGTTTCCTTTCTGTCCATCATACTGCTCTTTTCCTCCCCTTTCTCGGCTGGTCCCTAGAGGCGTTGATCGGCACATTTTCTTCACATGGCCCTTTTTCCGCAAGCATGACACTTTTCATTTAAGAACGACAGTTCCGTGACAGATGTTCCCCGCCACACCTGTAACAGGCATACTGACCAGACTTCCCTTGTGATTTATGCTCCACGACCACTTTATGCACTGGCAGTGGGGTAGCACTCCTGCTCCCCACCCCTTCGATGGTTCTTGGTTGTAAATCACGACTGTCTTTATTCGCCGTCTCGATGGCCTGTGCCAACTTCAAGGCCTTTTCAAACGACAACTCAGGCTCCGCTAACAATCTGCGTTGCGCGGTCATCTGCAATGCCACATACGAGCCTATCTCGTAGCATTTCTGTCAGTCTGTCCCCATAATTACAGTGTTGCGCCAGTTCCCTCAGCACTGCGACATACTCCGTTACCGTTTCATTGGCCATTCTAGTCCTTGAATTTAACTTGAACCTTTGGACTATTGCACTCGGCTTCGGGTTATAATGTGACTGAAGCAAGCTCGTCAACTCCGTGAGCGATTTATCCCCGGTTTATCAGGACTCAATAAGTTCCTCATCAGACTGTACGTCTTGCTGCCCACCGAGCTCAGCAATATGGCTCGCTTCCGGCCCGCATCCATTATCTGGTTTGCTTCAAAAAATGTTCCAACACTTCACAATACTCCTCCCAGGTCTGGGTCTGACAGTCGTATACAACCAGCGACCCCAACATGGAACCAGACATAACTCCGGCAGGCCCAGTCTCTTCGTCATCCGACATTAACTGCACCCCGCCGTTTTCACTCGCAGCGGACTCGGAGGCATCCCACTCTCGTCGCCAATATGTTATATCCTGGGAAATAAGGAGACCACACGGTTCTGGAGTTGGAAGGCCTTTCTTTATTAAGAGCCTCCAGGTGCGCACCCATGCTACATGTTCACAACTTCTCCATAGCCATACATACACCGAAAACAAAAAGTTACCAGAGAATACAGAACCAACACTACATGTTGCTAATTCCCCATAGCGCCCCTACAGTACAATAACAACATTACTTGCCCGATACTACACTTGCCCCATCATGGGTACCCTTAGACCGATGCGCAGCACTGGGTATCCCTTTCCTGTGCAGTGATACCCTGCTTGCTAGGTATAGGTGTCCCTTTTTCCCTAACTCATCTGCTGTGTTACATTCTCTACCTGCTAACCACATTCTCATATCCTCAGGCAAAGTGCTAAAGGCTTGTTCCCTCACCAAAAGGTCTGCCAGCCCTTCAAAAGAGGTGACCTGACATCCACTCACCCACCTATGAAATTAAGTGCTTAGTTCAGCAATATATTCACACACACTTTCATCTGCCTTGTGTCTATGCTCACAAAATTGTTTCCTATAAGCCTCAGGTGTTAAATTAAAACACTATAAAAGATAATTTTAACAGTGCTATAATTTAAGTAATCAGTATCAAACAATTTAGAAATAGCAGTTACAGCTTTACCATGGAGTAAGGGGGTCAGGAATCGTACTCAGAGCCCTTGATCAACATTATGCTGTTTACATACCCTTTCAAACATATGAATAAAACTATCAAAACTATCCGCCTCTGTAAATTGTGGAAGAAATTTACTGACTTTTGTGGCTTCTGGGGTGCATTTACTTCCTTCCCCATTACCACCATGACCCTAGTGAAGAGTCAGCATCTCCTTCTCATGTTGTCTCTGCCTCTCATTCTCCTCAGCTTCCAGATGTCACAGTTTCTCATTTTCGTCAGCCTTCAGACATCTCAGTTTCTCATTTTCCTCAGCCTCCAAATGCCTCAGTTTCTCTGCTGCTTCTATTTCCAAATGTTTGGCTTTTAGTTCAAGTCTCTTTAACTCCAGATGGATTTTTAAGTCCTCTGTGGAAATGTTGAACTATCCATTTTCTGAGAGTTGACTATCTCCAAGACCAGTCTGGTTATCCTCCTGATTGCTGGTCTATGATGCAGCTGTGCCCAAGGCTGTAATCAATTCTGCTTTAGTCAGGTTGGCATGCACCAGTCCTTTACCCTGGCACATCTCAGCCAACTGGCTCCTTGTCAGCTTGCCATACTCCTCTGCTGTCATCCTTGCCTGCTCTCCCTGACTAACTAAGCTAACAAAAAAAATAAAACAATTGTGATATAAAACTCTGAATGTTCACTGTGTGGCTGATTGAGAGTACAAACACCTTCCTTAGTGGCCACTTTTAACAGGCTACAGGAATTCAATATCCACACTACTGAATCCTAATAAGTGGATACCCCACCACTGCCAACCAATTAATATGTGAAGTGGATATTCCACCACTGCCCACCAATTAATATGTGATGCCCCAATACAGACCCAGTAATCAAGGGGTTTGGAGGATGGCCTAATGGTTAAGATGTTTGCCTTACATACACAAGGTGCAGGGTTTGAGTCTCACAAGGGGTAATTGGCTAGGCTTAAAATGGCTTACAAAGGCATTTAGCTTGCTACTAACCTATGAACCTATGAAGAAGCCTCAACCTTCACCACTGGCAACAGTGGGGAATGTACACACTGGCTGGATGACAAGTACACACACAGTAAAGTGCAATTTCCCTTAAGAGCACGCAGAGACCACAGTCAGTCTGGGGCTGGGTTCTCCCTCTTTCTCCAGATACCCAATAAGACTCCCCACTGGCACAGCTATAGAGCTGAGGCCTTAGCCAGGGTTACAAGCCAAGTCATCCAACACTCTCTCTGTCCAACCAGTGCTTCGTGTCCCTGCCCAAGTTGCTGACACACATACTCTTGGAGATTTGTTTTACACACACACAAATACACCTGAAAAAGGCTGGCACAGGTTTACTAGCTATACCCCCTTCTTCCCAGACTATAAGGTAGTTATCACTGCCACCAGAACCCCTTATCAGCTACTTTAAGGCCCTTAACAAGGGATGTCCAATCTTATTGTGTAGTGTTACTATTAATCCAAATGGTAGTTTGACCAAGAGCAAGGCTTTTAGGAGTGGCCTGCACAGTGTCACCAAATAGTTATGCAAGTACTCTAAGAGCTTAAATATGTCTCATAAATATCAGTCACAAAGATAGGTTTAAATATATTTAATAACAAATAATAAAAGAACAAGACTATACTAAATATGTCTTGACAGTTTCTCTGCTGCTTCTATTTCCAAATGTTTGGCTTCTAGTTCAAGTCTCTTTAACTCCAGATGGATTTTTAAGTCCTCTGTGGAAATGTTGAACTATCCATTTTCTGAGAGTTGACTATCTCCAAGACCAGTCTGGTTATCCTCCTGATTGCTGGTCTATGATGCAGCTGTGCCCAAGGCTGTAATCAATTCTGCTTTAGTCAGGTTGGCATGCACCAGTCCTTTACCCTGGCACATCTCAGCCAACTGGCTCCTTGTCAGCTTGCCATACTCCTCTGCTGTCATCCTTGCCTGCTCTCCCTGACTAACTAAGCTAACAAAAAAAATAAAACAATTGTGATATAAAACTCTGAATGTTCACTGTGTGGCTGATTGAGAGTACAAACACCTTCCTTAGTGGCCACTTTTAACAGGCTACAGGAATTCAATATCCACACCACTGAATCCTAATAAGTGGATACCCCACCACTGCCAACCAATTAATATGTGAAGTGGATATCCCACCACTGCCCACCAATTAATATGTGATGCCCCAATACAGACCCAATAATCAAGGGGTTTGGAGGATGGCCTAATGGTTAAGATGTTTGCCTTGCATACACAAGGTGCAGGGTTTGAGTCTCACAAGGGGTAATTGGCTAGGCTTAAAATGGCTTACAAAGGCATTTAGCTTGCTACAAAACTATGAAGAAGCCTCAACCTTCACCACTGGCAACAGTGGGGAATGTACACACTGGCTGGATGACAAGTACACACACAGTAAAGTGCAATTTCCCTTAAGAGCACGCAGAGACCACAGTCAGTCTGGGGCTGGGTTCTCCCTCTTTCTCCAGATACCCAATAAGACTCCCCACTGGCACAGCTATAGAGCTGAGGCCTTAGCCAGGGTTACAAGCCAAGTCATCCAACACTCTCTCTGTCCAACCAGTGCTTCGTGTCCCTGCCCAAGTAGCTGACACACATACTCTTGGAGATTTGTTTTACACACACACAAATACACCTGGAAAAGGCTGGCACAGGTTTACTAGCTATACCCCCTTCTCCCCAGACTATAAGGTAGTTATCACTGCCACCAGAACCCCTTATCAGCTACTTTAAGGCCCTTAACAAGGGATGTCCAATCTTATTGTGTAGTGTTACTATTAATCCAAATGGTAGTTTGACCAAGAGCAAGGCTTTTAGGAGTGGCCTGCACAGTGTCACCAAATAGTTATGCAAGTACTCTAAGAGCTTAAATATGTCTCATAAATATCAGTCACGAAGATAGGTTTAAATATATTTAATAACAAATAATAAAAGAACAAGACTATACTAAATATGTCTTGACAGTGACATCAGAGTTCAAAATCACAGGAAATATTTAAAACAACATTACAGGATGGTCTCAAATAAATACAGAAAACATTTAAACTAATCTTTACTAGATTCTTTACCGAATCTAAAATAATTTACTGTTCCCTAGTTAACTTACAGCAAGGCAAGACAGATGTGGTGAGTGAATGTTTCTAGCTAATGCTGCCAGGTCAAACACAAAATACAAAAATGCATAGTCACTCTCTTAGGGAGTTCTTAAATTAATATAAAATATTACTGCTGGGATACTTGCAGCTTGACATCGCATTTTGTCACCGGACTTTAGTTCCCAAGCTAAACCCCCATTGTCAGAAACTACCAGTATTTAGCATCTCCCTGTGAAAAATACATAGCCCTCAGATCTTTGCAGCTGCTGAAAGACACAGAACAGTAGGCTCCCTGGTTTTAGATTGAAACTAACTTTTATGGCACAGTTATAAAACAATTTAATTTCAACCATTTTCTGAAGTTTTGCAAGTTAACCTTCTATGTTCCAGTTTCGACTGTTTATATACATTTACACAATTACAATACTGTATACACATTTCTGTTCTTTTCCATTAAGGTACAATGCAGGTACATCTTTAAGCTCAGTACTTTACACACACTTATGTACCAGCAGTTTGATATACACATAACATACAGTTCTAATACATTGGTAACGCAAGTATATGAATCATGTTGATATTCACAACTGACATATAATTATTTACAAAATTCCAGCGAGCTGGGCTGCAATATTTCCTTTTGTAACACAGTATATCCTCAAAAATTCTTATATGTAAAAAATAACACTTTCCTTGAGCAGTTGGTAAATAAATCTAGTACAGAACACAGCATTCTTCACCTGATTCATACAAGTATGGCTTTATTTTGACTGACTTTAACTATCTTTTAATAAACTGTAACACCTTGTTCTCCAATGCAGGATATACCCAAAAATTCCTGTACCTAATAAAGAACACTTTCCTTGAGCAGTTGGTAAATAAACCTAGTAGAGGACACAGCATTCTAGACCTAATTCCTACAAGTATGGACAACTCTTGCACTACTCCTCCTCCTCTAGTGACCTTTAATCTCCCAAAAGCTCCTACAGTAAATCCCACTGAATTTAAGGACTACAAACATGCAAACATCAATTTACTCTATGATGAAATATCAAAATATACTTATGAGAGCACCACCCCTAACCTTCATACAGCAGTAAGATTCTTAAAGGAAATATACACTTATTTAAAAGTATGCATAGAACTATCAGTCCCCGTGAGAACCAAGTATCATGGGAAATTCAAAAACAAACTATCCTGGTGCTCCACCACCATAATTAAACTGTCTACAAAAGAAAAAAAAAACTCCTTTGCTTATTTAGTAAATTCAAAACCCCTTTTCTCAAGAATAATATCAGAAGCATTACAAAAAAAAATGATGAATACCAACTGCACTGTTCTGAACTTGTTCATAATGATGCCTCCTATTTTCACCAAAAAGATATTGCCAATATCCTTGCAAACAATTTTAATACCAATGTCACCCCACAGACTTCTATCCAAAGTCCTGAAATATCTGAATTCCTTACTCTCCAATTAGATCTAACAATTATCTACTGAAAGTGCTGATCATGACCAAAACTGATAATATACCTATTAACAGTTATTTCCTTCCAGACATTCTCCTTAAACTGTTTAACCAACATTTATTTTATTTATTTATTTTATTTATTTTACATTTGTTGACCGGGCTAGTCTAGCTGGATACATATCCGTTTACAGTAGAGGCCCGGGGAGAAAAGCTCCAGTTCAGTTCAAATTACAGTAATGAATATGATTAAAGCAAATATTTAACAATTTTTCAACAAAGATTTCTAATAGGTACAAGAGAGGCAGAGCAATAACATTTCAGAAACTTATCAGTCTTACATTATAAGAGAGGATAACAAAAACATTTAAAATGTACAATGTCTAGTTCTATTAGTAACATAGAAGGATGTAAAAAAAACAAAAAACTAAGGATAAAATAGTATGTGGCATAAGTTAAGAATAAATCTCATCTCCAGAAGGCATCAGGTAGGGGCTTAGTGAGAAGGCAAAAAATAGTTGTATTTCGACTATATTTCAGTCAGGATTGGTACAGGGACATAGCCAATGTGAAATAAGATGTTCTTTGATTTGTTTTTTAAATAGAGAGGTAGATTCAAGACAAGTTAAAGTTTGAGGAAGTTGATTCCATACTTTACCTATAGAATTAGAAAATAATGCATCCCCAGCTTTATTGTATGATTTAGTTATTGATACAAGGAACTTATTTGCAGAACGAAGTGTGGTTAGGTTCTTATATGGAGAAATGAAGTCTATAAGGCTGGGAGTATTTTCGGGGAGATGAAGAGTTTTGTGTATGATGAGTAATTGTTGATACAATAGGTGGTTCTTTAGTTCTAGCCAGTTTAGTTGTTTAAGGTTGTTACAGTGATGAGTTCTAAGGGGTGTAGCATTAATGAATCTAGCTATACTGTTATAACAGGTAGAGAGTTTGTTGATGTTATTTTTAGACAGTGTGGTAAATATAGCTGATGCATAAAAAAGGGTGGAAAGCAGGTGGGTCTGTGCAATAGTTTTTCTGGTTACAGGGTTCAAGAAGGATTTAATTCTATAGAGTGTCCCAAGTTTTTTGTAAACCGCTTTAATAGAAGTGTTAATTTGTTCTTCGAAGTTCAGATGGTTGTCAATGGTTACACCTAACAGTCGAGTGGTATTATCAGGGTTAATACAGGTGGCATTATTAGAGGAGATAGTAAAGAAAGGTGTAGGAGATTTATTTGTAGGAGTAAAGAGCAATAGCTTTGTTTTTGGGGTTAAGGAGGAGACAGTGCTGCATAAACCATATTTCAACATTATGAAAGGTTGTTTGGGTGATGGACTGGAGAGAGGGAATATCTGTAGCTGAGCAGATCAAAGTTGAGTCATCTGCATATTGGATACAGGTTGCTTGTGGCACATTCAAATTAAGATCATTGATAAATAATGAAAAAAGAAGGGGTCCAAGGATAGAGCCTTGTGGAACTCCGATATTTACAGGGAGTAAGGACGATAGGTTATTTTCCCAACGCACTGCTTGTTGCCTGTTCTCGAGATAGCTTCTAAACCACTGTAAAGAATGTAAGCTTAGAGGGAGGTTGTTAAGTATTTCAAGAAGTATGTTATGGTTAACCATATCAAAGGCTTTTGATAGGTCTAAAAATAGTGCAGCAGAGAATTGGTTAATATTACGATTTTTATTGATAGAGTCAGCAAAGGAAAGTAGGGCAGATGTAGTACTGTGGTGGGGCCTGAAGCCATGTTGACAGTTGGCTAGAAGTTTGTTTTGAAGAAGGTAGTCAAGAAATTGTTTGTGTATGCACCTTTCCATTATTTTCGCTAATGGGGAGAGTAAGGCAATAGGTCGATAGTTGGATATTTCGGAAGAAGGGCCACCTTTATGAAGGGAATTATGTGAGAAATTTTCCACATGGTAGGGATTTTCCTTTCAGAGATGGTCCTGTTTATCAGTGTAGATATTGGGAGATAAATAGCTTTTGCAGCTATTTGTAAGAATTCGGATGGGAGTTTGTCCGCAGATGGAGTGCAAGGCTTTAGTTTTAATAGAAGTTTATATATGATAGATGATGAAACAGGTTGGATTTGAAAGGCATTAGTAGAGGCAGTTGAGTTATTATGTGCGGAGGCTATGGGTGTTGGTAGGATGTTGGCTAGGGTTAGAATAGCTTCTATAAAGTAGTTATTAAAGGCATCTGGGATTTGTGTAGAGGAGTTAGGGTTCAATCCTGTAGGAGTAGGAGTAGGAGAATGCCCAGGTTTTAGAAGTTTATTAATGCCTGCCCAAAATTTTTGTGGGGTATTCTGAGTAGTATTTTGTAGATTAAGATAATATTCCTTTTTATCGCTAAGAGTAGATTTCTTGGTAGAATTTCTTAACTGTTTATAGAGGAGATGATCAGCTGGAGATTTAGTAGCTCTCCATTTAGACCAGATTTTGTTTCTCTGTATCATTCTTTCTTTTGTTTGCTTAGATAGCCATGGGGCAGTTTTGGCTCTTATCCTGGTGGTGTGAAAAGGAGCGTGATAGTCAAGGATCTGCAAGAATTTAGTGTTAAAATAGGAAACTGCTTCATTGAGTTCAAGGTTTGATAAAGGAGACCAGTCACAAGCTTGTAATTCGTTAAGGAAGTTATCCGGGTTGAAAAATCTTTTTGAGCGGCAAGTTCTTAGTTTATGCTCATTAGGAATATACAATTTTTGTCTGATAACATAAGTAATAATATGATCACTAATACTATCAGGAAGAGTCCCAGGAGTATAGTTGTCAGTGGGAATTATTTATTAGAATCCAATCTAGTATTGTTTCTTTCATGTTGGGTTTGTGGATTCTAGTTGTTGTTGTAATCAATTGAGAGTAACCATGGAGGTTAATATGGTTTGTAGGTTTTTGGGCTTTGCAGGTATTCCAATCAATGTTAAAATCACCAAGTATAATGGTTTCTTGGGGTAGTTGGTTAGTAAGAGAACTGAGTAAGTTTTCTAGGATTAGGGTATTATTTCCAGGGGGAAGATACATACAAATAAGATAGATAGCTTTGTTGTCATTAATTTGAAGTTTGACTGATAGAATTTCAGACTTGGGGCCTGTTAATGGAAGTTCCTTGAAAAGCGTAACTTGTAAGTGAGATTTATAGAGAATGGCTATCCCACCACCTTTTTTCTTAGTTCGGTCTTTTCTAAGTATATTATAGCCAGGAGGTGTGATTTCCTGGTCAGTAGTAGAGGGTTTTAGCCATGTTTCTGTTATACATAATATATCAAATGAATGCAAGTCTAGGAGAGCATGAAGATGGTGAATTTTGTTGTTAATACTTCTGATGTTAATATGAGCTACAAGAAGGAATTGGTTGCTTTAGTATTTTGTACAATAGAGGGAGAAGAATTAATATTATGGGAAACGTTGCTTAGGTTAGAGGGTCCAGGATTAGGATGAATGTCGCCATGTGAGAGGAGTTGAATATGGTAATGAGATAGTATTTTACAAGTTTGAGGCAAATATTAGAGATTTTCTTGTTAAAATGGAGGGTTATGTGAGATGGCCTATGATATTTTGGTAGTATATAGTTGGAAGAATAGGTAATGTTACTATGTTTAAGGGTGCTTTGGAAAGAGGAAGGTAAAGTTTGCTTTAGATGAAGGTTATGTTAAGTATAAAGTGTTAATTTGTAGTGAGGTAATATAGTATGATAAGGATAGAGAAGTTATAACAGTAGTAGAGAGAAGGGCATAGGTGAGAAAGGCAATGATAGTTGAAGACATGGTAGCGAGGAGTTGAACAGAAAAGCTAAAAGTATTAGTTAAGGTCTCAGTAGTTAAGGATGAGTGGGATAAACAGTAGTAGGAGAGGAATAGCTAGAGTGATAATATAGTGTATGGAAGATAGGAGGGAGAGGAATAGCGATAGATAGGTAAGAAATTATTAATAGTGGTATAATAGATGACAAAATACAGCTAGGGTGGGGAGATGAAATGGATAGGGGAGTGGTCAAGTAAAGAGGAGAGGATAGGTAGGAGTACAGGGGGTGTGACTAGTGAGGTATAAGTTAAGGACCCCTAGGGGTGGGTGGGATATGGGGGTAGGGTGGGGAGCGGAGCGGGGCACAAACAAAAACCTTGTGCGAGAGCAGAGGAGAGGAGAACAATCAGCAGGGAGCTACCCAGGGGGAATAGGCTGGAAGCAAGAAGGTGGTTAGGTATACTAGAAGCAAGGAGAGTAGAGTAAAAGATGTTCGGAGACACCAGTTTCAGTCTAGTTACAGGGAAGGCTAGAACTAAAAGAAAGGGGTGAGAAAGGAAACAGAGAAAACTGGGACAAAGTGAGCTACAACTAGGAAATGGTTGTAGGCAGGCAATACTAGAAAAGGAGAAGAAACAGTCAGGGGAGAAAGTGCAAACCCTACAGCAGGTAAAGAAGGAGGAGAACTTAGGCTATTACCAGGAAAGAAAGCAAGTTCGTAGGGTAGGAGGAGGGGAATGGAAGTAAGTACTACAATAGTAAGTAATGTAAGGGTAATACAGTTCAACTAGTAAACAACAAAAGAGAGGAGACAGAGTAGGGGGAAGGCAGTATAGCAGGCAGGGGGGGGTATGGCTGCTGGCGGAGACTGGTAGAAGTCTGGTAAGTGTATCAGGAGAGAATAACCAGACAATAACAAAGGCAGCTCATAGGAGAGATATATATAATAAAAACATACAATATAGCTTTAGTTTGGTGATTTCCAGATTAATGTTATCCAAGGGTATTAAGGAAACCCAGGCAGGTAGTGGTGGGTGGACAATTGTAGTCTTTGGAGTCCAAACCAAGCTCTTCCTGGAGTTGAGAGGGGAAAAGATACCCTAAACCAGCTAAAAAGGATAAATAAAAGAAACAAGAACAATGTGATTATAAGGTGCAAATAAAACAGTTACACTAATCTACACAGAAATATTCCATTGCATGACAAGGCATCTAGGTAGCAAAAAGGCACGATAAATAGGCAGTTTAAAATACAGATGAGAAATATAACCTGCGAATGCACAAGTAAGCAGTGTAGAATCAGGCTAAGGTCTATATCTCTAGACATACGTTAGCAGCAAGCATATGAGTCGATATAACAGAAAACACTTTGAGGGTAAAACAAGATACCCAGCACAGAATAGTGATTACTCTTATATTTACAATAACCAATATCGCCAAGGCAGAAAAATATCAATATCAAATCAAAATATGGTAGGCAAGTATAGTATTCACCCAAGGAATAGCACAGTCTAATAAGGCCAGAGAATGCTATCTACAGAGTTCAGGGAACACACGACATTGCCAATATTACAAAAGCAAGCGTACATTAAACTCACAAAAACATGGCCACAACAGGAGTAGTAGCCAAGAGAGACAAACGTTATCCCTACCCGCTGAGTTAAGTAACACAAATACTACTCATATTCAAACCAAAAATAAAATAGCAAGAAACCTAAGAAATTAGCCTTATATAAAAAGCGCGGGATTTATGAAGATACGCAGTACTGATTCCAGATCCCCTAGCACGTAGTACCAGGCCAAGAACCAAGCAAATCCCAGAAAGCACAGAAGAAAGTAAGTAGGAGAACCAAGTAAGAGACAAAGTTAACCAGCGACAGAGAAAAACTACTAATAAACATGAGCAAAATATAATAAACTAGCTACACACATCCCCAAGCAGTAGCGACACCAATGCAAGGATAGCTGTTAACTTTAAATGCTACTAAAGAGACACTACGCGCTATAACAACAGCCTAAAGTGGCTCGAGAAATAAGTTAAAAACATCGACACTAAACTCCACCAACCAGGCTCCAATTAGTACAGCTCAACAATTATCCAAGTATATATGCTCAATGTAGACAACATCGGCTAAGCAATATCCTCAGTTCAGCGATAAACAGCAGACACTGGAAGGTGAAATAAGTCAAATAACCGCACAATCAGCTTACCAAGATTAAAACCAGTTTGGTATAAGCAACCTTAGATATACGCCAATTTAGCGGGTTAACACAAAAACTGCATTGTCATTAGTTCATGGCAAAATGACTGCATTGTAGCGAAGTGTAAAATCACAAAGGTAAATGATCTAAAAACTAACTCTTACTCCCAGTACCATCATGATACCAAGACCATGTAAAAAACAGTTTCCAGGAGTATATGAGGCACAACAAACACAGCCTACTTACCACCGCTCCACACAGCAGCCACGCACAAATGGGGAGAAACAAGATGGCGCCCTAAGGGAACTACGGCTTAACACAGTTCCTGGGGCGGAAGTAGTAAGACAGGGGGCGGGCAGAATGATTCTTTCGCATAGGGGTTCACAGCTGAAATGCGAAAGGAAGATGGAAGGAGTTCTACTATAAAGAGACTCAGGACATCAAGAAATGGTTAGGGGTAAAAAAAAGTAGGTTAATAGATGGGCTGCTACTAGATGACTTAAACGGCTAGTTAAATTAAGTCAGTAAGGAAAAGAAATCAAGCTGAAATGCTCTACAAACAAAAACCTTGTGCGAGAGCAGAGGAGAGGAGAACAATCAGCAGGGAGCTACCCAGGGGGAATAGGCTGGAAGCAAGAAGGTGGTTAGGTATACTAGAAGCAAGGAGAGTAGAGTAAAAGATGTTCGGAGACACCAGTTTCAGTCTAGTTACAGGGAAGGCTAGAACTAAAAGAAAGGGGTGAGAAAGGAAACAGAGAAAACTGGGACAAAGTGAGCTACAACTAGGAAATGGTTGTAGGCAGGCAATACTAGAAAAGGAGAAGAAACAGTCAGGGGAGAAAGTGCAAACCCTACAGCAGGTAAAGAAGGAGGAGAACTTAGGCTATTACCAGGAAAGAAAGCAAGTTCGTAGGGTAGGAGGAGGGGAATGGAAGTAAGTACTACAATAGTAAGTAATGTAAGGGTAATACAGTTCAACTAGTAAACAACAAAAGAGAGGAGACAGAGTAGGGGGAAGGCAGTATAGCAGGCAGGGGGGGGTATGGCTGCTGGCGGAGACTGGTAGAAGTCTGGTAAGTGTATCAGGAGAATAACCAGACAATAACAAAGGCAGCTCATAGGAGAGATATATATAATAAAAACATACAATATAGCTTTAGTTTGGTGATTTCCAGATTAATGTTATCCAAGGGTATTAAGGAAACCCAGGCAGGTAGTGGTGGGTGGACAATTGTAGTCTTTGGAGTCCAAACCAAGCTCTTCCTGGAGTTGAGAGGGGAAAAGATACCCTAAACCAGCTAAAAAGGATAAATAAAAGAAACAAGAACAATGTGATTATAAGGTGCAAATAAAACAGTTACACTAATCTACACAGAAATATTCCATTGCATGACAAGGCATCTAGGTAGCAAAAAGGCACGATAAATAGGCAGTTTAAAATACAGATGAGAAATATAACCTGCGAATGCACAAGTAAGCAGTGTAGAATCAGGCTAAGGTCTATATCTCTAGACATAAGTTAGCAGCAAGCATATGAGTCGATATAACAGAAAACACTTTGAGGGTAAAACAAGATACCCAGCACAGAATAGTGATTACTCTTATATTTACAATAACCAATATCGCCAAGGCAGAAAAAATATCAATATCAAACCAAAATATGGTAGGAAAGTATAGTATTCACCCAAGGAATAGCACAGTCTAATAAGGCCAGAGAATGCTATCTACAGAGTTCAGGGAACACACGACATTGCCAATATTACAAAAGCAAGCGTACATTAAACTCACAAAAACATGGCCACAACAGGAGTAGTAGCCAAGAGAGACAAACGTTATCCCTACCCGCTGAGTTAAGTAACACAAATACTACTCATATTCAAACCAAAAATAAAATAGCAAGAAACCTAAGAAATTAGCCTTATATAAAAAGCGCGGGATTTATGAAGATACGCAGTACTGATTCCAGATCCCCTAGCACGTAGTACCAGGCCAAGAACCAAGCAAATCCCAGAAAGCACAGAAGAAAGTAAGTAGGAGAACCAAGTAAGAGACAAAGTT
Organism: Protopterus annectens; assembly: GCF_019279795.1. Taxonomy (NCBI): domain Eukaryota; kingdom Metazoa; phylum Chordata; order Ceratodontiformes; family Protopteridae; genus Protopterus; species Protopterus annectens. Next base: position 1,765,518,788 of record NC_056731.1, read on the forward strand.
AACCAGCGACAGAGAAAAACTACTAATAAACATGAGCAAAATATAATAAACTAGCTACACACATCCCCAAGCAGTAGCGACACCAATGCAAGGATAGCTGTTAACTTTAAATGCTACTAAAGAGACACTACGCGCTATAACAACAGCCTAAAGTGGCTCGAGAAATAAGTTAAAAACATCGACACTAAACTCCACCAACCAGGCTCCAATTAGTACAGCTCAACAATTATCCAAGTATATATGCTCAATGTAGACAACATCGGCTAAGCAATATCCTCAGTTCAGCGATAAACAGCAGACACTGGAAGGTGAAATAAGTCAAATAACCGCACAATCAGCTTACCAAGATTAAAACCAGTTTGGTATAAGCAACCTTAGATATACGCCAATTTAGCGGGTTAACACAAAAACTGCATTGTCATTAGTTCATGGCAAAATGACTGCATTGTAGCGAAGTGTAAAATCACAAAGGTAAATGATCTAAAAACTAACTCTTACTCCCAGTACCATCATGATACCAAGACCATGTAAAAAACAGTTTCCAGGAGTATATGAGGCACAACAAACACAGCCTACTTACCACCGCTCCACACAGCAGCCACGCACAAATGGGGAGAAACAAGATGGCGCCCTAAGGGAACTACGGCTTAACACAGTTCCTGGGGCGGAAGTAGTAAGACAGGGGGCGGGCAGAATGATTCTTTCGCATAGGGGTTCACAGCTGAAATGCGAAAGGAAGATGGAAGGAGTTCTACTATAAAGAGACTCAGGACATCAAGAAATGGTTAGGGGTAAAAAAAAGTAGGTTAATAGATGGGCTGCTACTAGATGACTTAAACGGCTAGTTAAATTAAGTCAGTAAGGAAAAGAAATCAAGCTGAAATGCTCTACAAACAAAAACCTTGTGCGAGAGCAGAGGAGAGGAGAACAATCAGCAGGGAGCTACCCAGGGGGAATAGGCTGGAAGCAAGAAGGTGGTTAGGTATACTAGAAGCAAGGAGAGTAGAGTAAAAGATGTTCGGAGACACCAGTTTCAGTCTAGTTACAGGGAAGGCTAGAACTAAAAGAAAGGGGTGAGAAAGGAAACAGAGAAAACTGGGACAAAGTGAGCTACAACTAGGAAATGGTTGTAGGCAGGCAATACTAGAAAAGGAGAAGAAACAGTCAGGGGAGAAAGTGCAAACCCTACAGCAGGTAAAGAAGGAGGAGAACTTAGGCTATTACCAGGAAAGGAATAGAAGTAAGTACTACAATAGTAAGTAATGTAAGGGTAATACAGTTCAACTAGTAAACAACAAAAGAGAGGAGACAGAGTAGGGGAAGGCAGTATAGCAGGCAGGGGGTATGGCTGCTGGCGGAGACTGGTAGAAGTCTGGTAAGTGTATCAGGAGAGAATAACCAGACAATAACAAAGGCAGCTCATAGGAGAGATATATATAATAAAAACATACAATATAGCTTTAGTTTGGTGATTTCCAGATTAATGTTATCCAAGGGTATTAAGGAAACCCAGGCAGGTAGTGGTGGGTGGACAATTGTAGTCTTTGGAGTCCAAACCAAGCTCTTCCTGGAGTTGAGAGGGGAAAAGATACCCTAAACCAGAATATAGCTTTAGTTTGGTGATTTCCAGATTAATGTTATCCAAGGGTATTAAGGAAACCCAGGCAGGTAGTGGTGGGTGGACAATTGTAGTCTTTGGAGTCCAAACCAAGCTCTTCCTGGAGTTGAGAGGGGAAAAGATACCCTAAACCAGAATATAGCTTTAGTTTGGTGATTTCCAGATTAATGTTATCCAAGGGTATTAAGGAAACCCAGGCAGGTAGTGGTGGGTGGACAATTGTAGTCTTTGGAGTCCAAACCAAGCTCTTCCTGGAGTTGAGAGGGGAAAAGATACCCTAAACCAGCACCGCTCCACACAGCAGCCACGCACAAATGGGGAGAAACAAACATTTAGAAACTGGTTTTGTCCCTGATCAATGCTGATTCTGCTCCATATTGCTGGCTTTAAAATCGACCCAGGAAATGATGGCACTATCCACATTACAAGCCTAATGCAAAGCCATGGAATGTATTATAACTAACTTCATAAGCTACAATAACAAGAATGTTATTTTGCCTGACTCGCCAACAGTTTGGCTTTGCAATGGGTAGAGTCTGTCTACTGAATCTGGTAAACTTATTTGAAATGGTTACAGGGACTATAGATGGTGGCCATGCAGTACACAGCATATCCTGAGATGGCCAAGGACTTCAACATCATTTCCCATGCTGACATCATAAAAAAGAGAAATGCTTCAAAACTCAACCCATATGTGATGACAGATAACAAAAATTGCTGAAAGATAGAACCCTAAAATATGTGGGTTGCAGATTCAGGTTCAATAGAAAGTAAAAAGTGACCATTAGTGTCCCTCAGGGATTGGTGCTGGGACATTTCATTTTTGGTATTTACTTCTCAGATCTCCAAACAGAAAAACAAGACCCCTGGCTAAGAAGGTTTGCACATGACTGCAAACTGGGGGTTGTTGATAAGTAACCTTTTGACACCTAACCACCTAAAATTAACCTTCCCAAGTAAACTCTTGGGCTAGGATTCAGAAAGAATCCAGGCATGAGTGGTAAATGCTGGGGCAAAAAGGGTTACTTAAAGCAATCATGAGAAACACTGTTTCAGAAACACATTAACTGCAATGAGGAAAACATTTATTATCAGCTATTTTGCATGTGTCTGAATCATTCAGTGATTACCACAAGTGCTAAGAAGCACTTTGCTGCATTAATCATCTCTCGTGGCCCATGCATCAAATTAGCACAACAACCCCTTTATTCAATCCACCACACACCTGCACACAGTCAACCCACACACACACACACACACACACACACACACACACACACACATACACCTTGTTCCCCCTCCCCCCAATGTGACAGTCTTTGCTTATCACTCTACAGCAGTTTAGAGAAATGGGAGAGACACACACACACACACACACACACACACACACACACACACACACACACACACACACACACACACACACACACAGACTCACAGTGACACATCACCTTGCTCTCAACTGCCCCTGATGCAACATGCATGACTTTGCCTTCTGTAACTTTATAGTCCCCCCCCTCATGGACCACTACAGTCAGTCAATAATGCCAGACATAATCTCACATACTTCTTACTGGTGAGTACATGTTCCATGCCAAAAGACAGTGTTGTTCTATTAGGTTTTATTGCACATTAGCATGATATGTACCAGTCCCTGTTGTCTTGTGCACCCCCACAATGTACGACAGCCTTAGTTCATCAGTTTAGGGCAGTTTAGAAAAATGGCAACCCCCTCCCACACACTCACCATACTACAGACACCCCTCACCAGATTATACAAATGGATACACTCCCTTACACAAACACACACACACACACACACACACACACACACACACACACACACACACACACACATACGTACAAGCACATTTGCAAATGCAAACACACATGTATGCACACATTGCACACTCAGCTGAGATCACTCATTTGTATGCTGCCACACACAATCACCCATCCCCACCACCACCTCTTAGCTAAACTCCATAGCATGTGTCTCTAACAGGATCTTTCCCACTGAAACCAATGTTGGAATGTAGACTTTTGGCCATGTTAATTAAGGTGGCTGATGGGATTTATTTACACAGCAAAGTGATTCTGTGAACAACTCTGCTGTGTAAAGCACGTACTGCAGGCATTTCCAAGGGAAAGCATATGACTCCTTATCAAATGCTGCTTCCTCAGTATGCTTCATTAACATTTGCAGTAAACTGGAGGAGCGGCCTACCATGGTGATCCTACAGCCTGCATAGAATCACAGGAGTAGGATGTCTGTCTGAATCAAAAAAGTTTACCCCCAGAGGTAAAACATCCATGTTAGGACTTACCACTTTAGTAGCCCTTTCTGAATCTCTATGGTGTTGTACTAAAGATGGACTCAAACTAAGTGCTAAAAAGGGTAAATCATCACTTTTGGTAAGACAACTTCTCCCCTCATCATACTTTATAGAAAACACACCACTACAAAATAAAAATGTAGTCATGGACCTAGGAACGTGGGGTGATAGAGCCTTCTCTTTTGACCATCATGTAACAGCAATTGTCAAGAAATCCTTTTATTTAGAACAGCTAATTGCCAAAGGAATATCATCATGGTCTAAAGAGGTAATCAATCCCTCATACTTAACACTGATCAGGTCAATTATAGAGTAAAGTCCCCTTTGGGATGTAGCTCTATAAGCTTAACAAAAGCATTAAACAGACCCCAAAAAGTTCCTAACCAAAAAGAACACAGGCCTAAAATCCCTGAGCTACCAATAGAGGTTAGATGCATTAACCTTTATTTACTGTCATACAAACTTTTCAGGGGAGATATCATTCTTGTTTACCATGTTATAAGAGGCCTGGTTATCCTGGATTTCCAATATCTCCGAAAGTCAAATATCTCCACCAATACTAGAACAAGGGGACCTAAATCTTCACCAATGGATAAATAAAACATGATGGAGGAACAGGTTTATAAACCAGTGCCTTTAAAAATTCTGGAATACATTTTCCATCCATGTTAAGCAGCGAGACTCACTATTATCCTTTAAACATAACCTAGATGACTGGATGGGTATCCACAAATTTACTCTGGGATTACCTAGTATGGCCTTCCTGGAAAAAGGAGATAGTTACTGTGGGAGGACATAGGTAATGTGTGAATGCTCATAAGATTCAGTGGCTTTGGAATATCTATGAATCTACAGAGGCATATGCCTGAAATTCATCCCTATGGACGTGCTAGCTTATCATCATCTTAAATATACCCAATGCTTCTCAATCTTTTATTATTTATTATTTTATGTATTTTTTACTTGGGCATTCGATACACCATGTCCTAAAATTGGCTATAATCTACAGGCAGCTTACTTTAGTGAATTTATCTTAGAATCGCTGTTCATTGAATAGTCAGCAATAGCCTAGCTACCCACAGGTGCTGTGAACTTCAGATAATCACAAAAATGTACATGCTCTAGCATACTGACCTACATCTTGGACTAGGAGTTAAAGCTGGTCATTTTTCATTCAGTCAGTTTTATATGGCTCTATCTTGGCAAACATTTATTTTTATCTCTTTTATGATTGGTTTTGTGGCCAGTATTTAATACAGTTGCTCTATTTTTGCTTATGTACTTGTTGTCAGTGACCAGTTAAAGATGTCAGTTATAGAGTAATCATAATGGCCATATTTTTTATGGGATATCTGACTTGTTTAGGGATTCCACTCTTCAGAGTGTACAATTTTCAGATTCAGTAATATCAGTATACTCTACATATCTCAATCTTGGCAATTAACATGACTACAGTATTTCAGATTACCTGCAAATTACTCTTTTTATGAGTTTGCTTTGAAGATGTGACATTCCATTGAGTATCTCTCTAAATAATGCCAAATGTACTGTTGCATGTTTTAATTCCACATTTCATGGATTTAGCAAACAAGGAGGCAAGCTTAAGGCTGACTGGCCATCTAGGAGCTTGGGTCCCTGATCCCATATGTCTATGCAGTCATCCAATTCCTTCTTGAAGATATAAATTGATGAGCTGAGATAAATTGAGAGATTATTCCACAGGCATGGATTGTCTTGTTCCACAAGGCATTTGATATTATTTATCATTCACATATGATAACATAATACATACTGTGTGCTGGTACCTCCTTCTGTCACAGCTGCATAGGAGTTATCTTAATTACTTTCATTTCCTACCACATATTTTGTTTTGTGCTGTCCAGTACACACAAAAAAGAATCACTGTTTTTAAGCTAACAGCAAATAAAATGCCCTTAATAAGAAAATATATTACCTGATTTTAGCTAAAGATATTAGCCATATACAATGAAGTATCCAGATATTATGTGCTGTTATTCAAGATAATGCACAGCAACATCATGACAGTGAATCATTTCTTAATGGTAATGGCACCCAAATATCAGGTATGTGCCTGCTTAAAAATCTTTATTGCTAACACAAAAAAACATTCATTGCATAGTTGTACATCTTTGAAGAGTCCGGTCCATCAAAATTACAACACAGTACAACATAAGACCTCACACAACAGAATGCTAAACATCTATATATATATATATATATATATATATATATATATATATATATATATATATATATATATATATATATCTACAGTGTTCTTAATACATGATAGTTCCCAAGTATATTTGTAAACCAACAGCCCTTTCTAACTGTATACACAACAATCTATGGTAATAACACAGGTAGCTTTTTAAATCATTGGAAAAAAATATATATATATATATATATATATATATATATATATATATATATATATATATATATATATATATATATATATATATATATATATATATATATATATATATATATATATATATATATATATATATATATATATATATATATATCCTGTTTATAAGAAAACGATTATATCTAACTGCCTTATCAGTGCTTAACTACTTGCTTATATTTTAACTCTGCTAATTTGCCTCAACTAACAGACATCAAGTACCTTGCTTTGTGGCGGTCACATATCATTAACTCAGTTGCATCCACACTGTCCATTGTCCCTGAATATGGATCAATGTTTATATGCTTCCACTATGAGTGAACAAAAGGGAATACACTGAGGATCAGAATCTCTATACTGCAGCTGACAAATCCTCCACACGCACATACACACACACACACACACACACACACACACACACACACACACACACACACACACACACACACACACACACCCTGCAAACATATGTGTGTTCATTGGCTGCCATCTGTAGTTCTGGTACATCATGTAGGATATGCCAGTATTTCCCAATGATTTTCTTAACACTAGCAGTATTTTGATTATATGTTAACATGCATCTAACTTTACCCTGTGGTCATTCATTCCCTAGTACCTCTTGGCTATCTTCTGAAAACAGTGGCTTAGCTTTGGTAGATCTACAGCTCTTAACATCCTCACAAATCTCTAGTACTTTCCACTTATTACAACCTCTGTTAATAAACTCTACAGCAGTGTTATGTAGTTGCAACTACATGTTCTCATCAATCGTGTTCAGCCTTGGAGCTCTATACAGTTGATTCCTAACTATGTTGTCAAACTTAAACTGTGGGTGCATACTGTCACAATGTAAATATGCATTTCTATTGGCTGGTTTTCTATATAAATGAGTATTTAAAATATTGTTGATGTCTCTGAACACTGTTATGTCCAAGAAGTCAGTACTGTCAGTTGATATTGTTTTTTTTTAACTTAAAAAGGAACATATGGAGGATAAATATTCATAAAACATATTAAAACTAGCAACACTACCTCTCCATATTAAAAAAAATCATCCACGAATCCATGGTAAAAATAAAATTTTTCGCTAAACTATTATCTGTGGATAGAATAAAATTCTGTTCCCATATAAACATAACAATATTTGCATAACTGTTAGCAATGGGGGTACCCATTGCTACTCCTCTCTTTTGGACATAACGTTGTTTTTGAAATAAAAACACATTATTCGACAAAACCATCCCCAGGATTCAGCAAGCTCTGCATGGTGTGTAGGAATAGTGCAGGAGCTGCTGCATGCAATATGGCCAACAAGCGATCCAGGAATGGGCACCCAGGATGTGCACGAGCGCTCCAACACTATTCATGCATGGACACAACTCCTGTATGCTAATTACCCCATTTGCAGGTAAAACCATGCAAATGAGGTGAATTAGTGATCCAGGAAGCAGGCAGGCATCTGTGTAGGAATAGTGTAACCTACAGAAATGTATTCAGCTACCAAACGAATACATTTCCGCAAATTATAAAACGGAGGCATGACAGCTCCAAAGAAAGCAATTATTCAATGTAGTAGGCATGGCAATGGCCAGATAGATGGTCACTGGCATGGTAAATAGTTGCAAAATTATAAAAAATAACATATATTTTTTTTGGATGATTTTGGCCGTTTACGCGTAGGGCCGTAGTTCGCAAATGGGTTTGGCGCAAAAATTAAAAAAAAAAAAAAAAGCTGGAAATAAGCTTTTAAACCAAAATCAGCATTCTGCCATAATAGTCAATGGCATTCAGAAGACAACAATGCCATTGAATAGTGGTTGCTAAGGGGGAAGGCTGAGTGTCAGTCTTGTAACCATGCATTAGCAGTCAGTTTTATGCAAATGAGGGGACTAATACTGAATCAGAGATTTCCCCTCAGTATTAGCTAGCACCCAACCATGTAAGTACAGCAACACCATGGTGCAAGCCTAAGAAGTAGATGACCTCATAAGGGGGATTGTCATGCATTCTGTAAACTTATTGGAGCTCTGTGGCCCGTGTTTGCCCTTAGCTAAGCACAGCTAAGGAAGGGACATTGTCTGTGGCTGCCTAGCAGTGTTTACATTGCCTAAACGGGTGTGCGCACCACGCACTGGGTTTTAAACAAACAAACAAAAAAAACAGCAAATGGCAGCTCTGGTCAAATCTGAGCACTGGGTATGTGCAGTGTGCCTCTGGGGTTAAATGGGAAGGCAACAGGAAGGAAAAACAGCAGTAGGAAGGCAATCAAGGAGAACTAGCATAGCTGGCAGGTGAAATATATCAGAATCAGCCAATTACACAGGCAGCAGCCCAGCCCAGCACACTACTATAAACTATACAAACACCTTTTATTCTGGTTTTTCCCACAAACTCTACACTATTGGTGTACACAGATGGTGAAATTTTACCTGACAAAACTAACAAAATGATAGGGGCTGTTGTTGCTCTCATACAAGAGGCTGAGGGCGGTGAGGATGACAATGCTGATGACCAACCCACAGTGAGAAGAAGGAGAAGAGTATACAGACCCAGGATAACCTAACAGGGGCTACATGAGCTGGAGATAGTGGAGTGCTATAGGGTGAACAGGGACCTCCTACAGCAAATTGTCGAGCTGTGCCGGCCATACCTCACACACAGAACCAACAGAGGGGAACCCATCCCAGTAGATACCAAGGTATGTGTAGGCTTAAGAATACTAGCCACAGGTACCTTCCAAAGGCCAATTGGGGATATCATGGGGTTCTCACACCATCATCTTCCAGGGTACTCCACTAGTTCTTGGATGCCATGCCAGCACATGCCAGTGAGCACATATATTTCCTCAAAACCCATGAGGCATTGACCAGCAATATGCTTCTCTTCCACCAAATAGCAGAATACCCTGAGGTAGTGGGTGCTATAGACTGCATGCACATACACATCAAAGCACCACCTAGCAAGCTCAGTAGGGTCTACATAAACCGCAAGGGCTTCCCCTCCATCAACTATCAGGTCGTGTGCGATGCCTAGGGCATAATAATGAATGTGTGTGCTAGCAGCCCTGGAAGCTATCACGACTCCCACATCTGGCATATGACACAGCTGTGCTAGAGATTTGCCAGTAGGGACATCCCGTATGGCCACCTAGTGGGGGATGCTGGTTACACACGGGAGCCATGGCTGATGACACCCATCAGAAATGCACACACACCTGAACAAGAACTCCATAATGAGGCACACGCACAAACGAGAATCATAATAGAGACTGTATTTGGGATGCTCAGGTCCCAGTTTCGGTGCCTGGACATATCCGGTGGAGCCTTGCAGTACTCTCCAGCTACATGTACACAAATTTTAATTGTATGTGCCATGCTACACAATATGATCCTGCGGAAACAGCTGCAGCAGGAACAGCATGGGGCAGGGCCACACAACCCTCCACCATTACCAAGGCCAGCACAGGCACAGAGTGACTCTGAGGAGGAATAACCTGAGCCTGCCCATGTAGGCAGAAGGAGGCATGCCCAGTATGCCCAGGCTTTGGCAAAGAGGTAATGCATAGCACATACACTGACACAATAGGAACCCAGGAAATGACACATCTCTCTGACTCGCACATACAGTAAAAGGGATGCCAAACATGACACTACCTGTGCTTTCCCATGTGTAGGTAGTGTAATATGTGCATCTGACATATTCAGCCCTCCAGCACCATCCTCACTACTGTCACAGCCACAAGTAATGCACTCTTCCTATCAATTGCTGAATGGAGTAGTATGTTCTGCTAGTTGTAGCTGTGGTATGGATGTGAGCATGCAAGGGAATCAGGTGGCTAAATGTGATGGCAGCAGATAGTGGACATCTATATGGGCAGCATGGAATCCATAACAAATACTGCTGTCAACAAAGTAAGCAGTACTAGACAAGGTGACAAATCCCACTGCATTACATGTGGTGGCCCAAATGTGTGTCCATATGACACACACATGCATGTCAGTGAGGTTCACATACCCAACAATAGCCTCAGCCAGCAGGACAGATGTAGATGACCATAAAGAAAGGCTGTGCTAAGGCTTCCAATTAATGGCAATGGATAACAGCCCTCCTCCAGACCTACACAGATAGACTACAGCAAGTCAGGCAGTTGTATGTTAGTTCTGCAGGGTATGAAGTCTGAAACTGAAATGTAGGTCAATAAAACCTATGATCTGTACTCTACTGATATGCCTTTAGTCTGCATGATAGGTCAGAATACAAAATGAAATGGAAGCATTAGAACTAAGTTTGGCCTAGAGGCAATTGGTAAAATTTTAGGGGAGGGTCCCAGAACTTCCTTCATTATTTTACTTCTGGAATTCGCACTTACTCATAATTATTTTTTGTGTGAACAAAAAATATTTTTGCAAAGGGAAGGGACTGCGATGGGGGAAAATTTTGCCCCCACTTATGCTATATTATTTATGTCCTATTTTGAGATCACATTTCTATATACTTTGGAATTTTTTCAGAAAAATGTGGTACTTTATTATAGGTACATTGATGATTTAATTTTTGTGTGCTCTGGTGATGTTAGGAAATTTGGTGAGTTTGTTGGTACATTGCATGGGAATAAATTTGGTCTGGAATTCACATATGTAGTTAATGTCCATACTATTCAGTTTTTGGATATTTTACAATATGTGGATATTAATAATAAAGTACAGTTTAGACCATTTAGAAAGAACACTGCAACTAATAACTTTTTGTATGCCACAAGTGCTCATCCTATGCATTTAATTGAGTCACTCCTTTTGGTGAATTTAAGCGCACATTTGAACATACCTCTGAAAGTGGTTTATTGGAATCGGAATTTGAGGATGTTAAAAACAGATTGGTAGCTAGAGGTTATTCCGAAATTCTAATTAAGGATAGTATTGATAGGGTATTAAGTTCTGACTTGAATGTTAGGGATGATAGTAGAACTTGTAGAAATAGGAATGCTGAGAAAACCTTTTTGAATAGTAAAAGTAAAAGTGAGAATAAAATATTTTTTGTTACGAAATTTTCTCCCTTTTCTTCTACTCTGAAAAATATTGTAGATTTTCTTTGGCCATTAGTTTCTAAAAATCATGAGTTTGGTAATTTATTTCCTAATAATGTTTGCTTTTCTTATGGAAGATATGCGAATTTGAAGGAAATGTTAAAGCCAAAGCGAAAAATAAGGGAAACTATTTTGTTCAATGGTAGATTAAAATCAGAGGGGATGTTCAGATGTGGCAATTGTAAAGTTTGTTCAAAGGTGAAGAATTTGTCAGGTTGTCATATTAATGGGGTAAAATATAAGGCTACTGACAAATTTGATTGTAAATCTTGTGGGATTGTATATATTGTGGGTTGTGGTTGTATCCCCCCTAAGTACTATATAGGTCAAACAAAACGTCAGCTAAAAATCCGGATTTTGGAACATATGGGGGATATCAGAAACCGTAGAATGGAGAGTCCAGTTTCTGAACATTTTAATAGTGTTCATGATGGTGTTTTGGACTCTCTATTTTTCTGTGCGTTAGCTAGGCCTGTTTTGTATAATGCTAGTAATTTCTTACAGAAATTGTTGAACTTAGAAAGTAGATTCATTTTAATGTTTGGGACTTTAAAACCCAAAGGGTTGAACTTGGAAATAAATATTACTATTTAAAGATGTTGGTATTTATTAAATATTCAGTTAGTTAACTATTCTACCTGGGGTTAGATGGTAAAATACTAGCTTATTATTTAGACTATACTTGTGTATTTAGGGCTTTTCTGTGGTTCATTAATGTTTTCTGATGCTTGTTTCTCTTTAAACTTTAAGTACAAGATTCCTTGTCAGATTGAAATTGTTATTAGTGCATTGTTTAAATGTTTAATGAGCAATTTGGCTTTTATTATAAAAAGGTGTAAGAAGTTTGAATAGTTATTCCTTTGAAGGCTATTTGCAGCCGAGGTACCAGAATAAACCGTTTCAGCTGTTCGGCTCCAGTGCCTGGTGTTTTTTTTCTATGAAATGGAAGACAGCAGAGCACCTGAAATATGGACGGTGTAGTGGTGCAGCAGTAGCATTGTTGCCTCATAGCCAGAGGTTTTCCACTTTGATTCTTGGCTGTTGTGCTTTCTCTGTGGAGTCTGCATGTCCTACCTGTGTTTGTGTGGTTTCCTCTAGGTACTCCGGTTTCCTCCCACATTACAAAGACATGCATCTGGAGCATTTCTCCCCGGGCCTCCGCTGAAAATTGGCATAGTTCCAAGTCGAACTTTCCCAGTTAACAAATGTTAAATAAATAAATAAATAAAATGCCAGTACAGTCATAGCAAATGTTTACAGTTGTCAGATGTGCCCCCCTTCCCCACACAATCATATGTAGAAATGCAGTAACATGTACAAGTGGGGTTAATAACAGTGGAGCACAGATTACCTGAGCTGGCCCAATTTACAGGATAGATTGTTGCATGTGTACAATATTCAGGGCTCTGTGTGTTAGGTTGTTGTGTGCTGTACATTGTGTGGAAGTGGTCAGCATGTAGGCATGGAGGGGTGTGTCCCAGTGGCCTATGGTCACTACTGTTGATGACAGGGCCAGGTTCTGACAACTGCAGTGCCAATCACAATGCATCCCAGCAAGACCCAATCCAGCAGTCATCCATACTCATTGTTCAGATATCAATATCTGTCACCATCTGAAAGATGGACATGCCATGAATGTGGGCCCAAACATGCACACAGTACACAGGTGGCAGTACCCTAGATAGAGTACATAAAATGTAACGGTCAACTGCACACACCTTTGGACTTGTACATACAGGTTAGCAGGACATTAGTTGTCTGTGTAGTATGGAATACTGATGTATTCTGGCCAATCACTGGCAGGCCACAAAAGGCACAGTTATGAAGTAATGAGAGAATGCCTATGTCCCCGCACAAGGCAGCATAAGGGGAATGTTCCAAGTATATCTGTGAGTCAGCTGCAAGATCACACATGCACTCAGATCACCCCACCTTCACCCACAGTTTTCTCACAGGTCATATCCCTGCTGTTGGGAATGAGAACAGCATGACCCCCACTTCTGTATGGGAATACCTACAGAATGCAGCATGCTGAAGAGGTGTCCTATACAGGTGTGTCCCCACTCCCTAGCTGTAAGCAGCACCCTGCCAGCATCCATACCAATGGATTAATATGGACAGGAACTATTGCCATTGACACCTTGCAAACTTACCCTGTCACCCCAGGGAATCCAGTGGCTCACAGCCTGGGACTGTAGGAGTGACAGAATGCACTGGCCTGCTGCAGATGGCCTGCATCACTACAGAAGGCCTGTGCCTCACCCGTACTGCCAATGAACGTTATATCATGAGGTCCCAAATAACAACATGACAGTCCACAGAATTCAAATGCAATGCCATGTCGACAAATCCCAGTAGCATGCCCACTATGTCCTACTGCATGAACTGTGGACCAACCCCTAAATATGCTGGGATGAAGGGACAACTATAGATATACTTCATAGATATCACTCGCATAAAGTTAGGAAGAGGATAGAATAACAGAGTGGGGGTGTAGAAGCATGGACGCCATGGAGTGTGTGAAGTCTGAAACTCTGATGTGTGCCCATACTATCCCTGCCTGCAAACCCAGTAACTGGTGGCTACAAACACACTCATAAACCACAATGTGAAGGGGAACTGACCAGATATATGAGCCCTGCCTCTGGGTAACCTGTGTGAATCTGTACAGTTGAGAGGTATGGCCACAGCAGAATATGGCCATTCTGTTATGTCAATAGATGTATAAGCATGGGATCCTCAGCCACCACAGTACCAAGGTGATGGACAATTTACACAGCTCCATCACTAAGTGTCTGCAGCTACCCCTCCAGAATGGCATGAGTGTGCAAGAATATGTAGGCTACAGACCACAATACTGGACATAGCTTAATTCGTCCTGTATTTCCCAGTAAATAACTGTGAGCAAATAAGTATATCTGTTGGTAGTTGACATAATACATCGCAGTGTAAAACAATACATGTCTGAATATCTCTGCTAACACCAACCATGTAACACAAGCAGCACAGACAGCAATAGATACAGTATCCCACTATCTGTCGCCCATTGTGACTCCATATTGTCAACCTATCTACAGATATCCTGCAGAAACAGGTTGCTAGCTGTAGGGGTAGAACACAAAATCCTGCACTGGAATATAACCTACCTGGAATGGATTCACACACTCAATACAGAAGGTTATACTGGGCATGTCCTACACTTAGAGAAATGAAGCCCATGTCTGATAACAAAATACAGAAGGTCATACTGGGCATGCTCAAACACTAAGAGAAATGAAGCCTATGTCTGACAACAACAGTGGACTATACATATCTGTCAGTCGCAGATGTCTGTGCACGCAAACCACACTGCACACCATTCATGCTTTGCACACACATTGCATAGGAATACTCACACATATCCAAAGCCAACACACTATAATAGGTCAAACATACACACACAGAGATGTGGGGAAGAGAGAGGCAGACAGTGACAAAGAGATTGCCATCATGAGTCCTGTCCCACCCACCACACATCCAATTGGCCAATATCACATGATGTGCCAATGTCAATTACTGTAGACATTTGCTTTAGGTAGCCATCAGCTCTTTAGTGTATGTGGTGCTTGTGATAACTGTGTAACATGATAGTACAAATCAGTATTCATCTAGCATTTGTATACCCAGTCCTGTCAAATGTAAAGTTGTGTGTGACTGAGTGTTGTGTGTGTGTGTTCCCAGAGAAATGATTTATGGGCCATTCACACACAATGCACTTCCCATAGCCCATGTTAGCACTCATGCTGATCTCAGTCACCTTGAAAAAACCCTCTGGCCAATTATCAGCCCCATAATCTCCATGGCATGTGTGATAACTGTGTAATGCTATAGTGTAACATGCTAGTTAGGTAGGAGTTCTAATCCCAGACATGGCAACTGTAAAAGTCTGTGTGTGTGTGTGTGTGTGTGTGTGTGTGTGTGTGTGTGTGTGTGTGTGTGTGTGTGTGTGTGTGAAGATTAATGATTTTGAGGCCATTCACAGTCACTACACATCCCATTGCACTACTTTAGCAAGCCTGCTGATGTCAGTCACCTTGAAATACCCCTTTGGAGAAGGGGTAGCTCTAAAAGCTCTGTGGCACATGCGTTAATTGCCTAATGCTATAGTGTAACATACTAGTCAGGTAGGAGTTCTAATCCCGGACATGGCAACTGTGAAACTGTGTGTGGGGGGGGGGTAATGATTTTGAGGCTATTCACAGTCACTACACCTGCCTTTGCCCTACTTTAGCAAGCCTGCTGATGTCAGTCACCTTAGAATATCCCTTTGGACAGGGGATAGCCCTATAAGCTCTGTGGTGGGTGCAATAACTGTGTAATGCTATAGTGTAACATACTATTCAGGCAAGAGTTGTAATCCCAGACATGGCAATGGTGAAACTCTCTGTATGTGTGTAGAGATTAATGATTTGGAGGCCATTCACAATCACTACACCTCCCATTGCCCTACTTTAGCAAGCCTGCTGATGTCAGTTACCTTGAAATACCTCTTTGAACAAGGGCCTGACCTATAAGCTCCATGGTGCATGCAATAGCTGTACAATGTTACAGTCTGACATACTAGTTAGATAGGAGTTCTAATCCCAGACATGGCAACTGTGAAACTCTATGCCTGTTTGTGTGTATGTACAAAGTAATGATTATGAGGCCATTCCCAGTCACTATACTTCTCGTTGCCCTACTTTAGCAAACCTGCTGATATCAGTCACCTTGGAATACCCCTTTGGAGAAGGGCTAGCCCTATAAGCTTCTTGGCATGTGTGATAACTGTGTAATGCTATAGTGTAACATAGTAGTCAGGTAGGAGTTCTAATCCTAAACATGGCAACTGTGAAACTCTTTGTGTGTGTGCGTGTGTGTGTGTGTGTGTGTGTGTGTGTGTGTGTGTGTGTGTGTGTGTGTGTGTGTGTGTGTGTGTGGAAATTAATTACTTTGAGGCCATTCACAGTCACTACACGTCCCACGGCCCTACTTTAGCAAGCCTGCTGATGTCAGTCCCCTTGAAATACCCCTTTGGACAAGAGCCAGCCCTATATGCTCAGTGGTGTATGCCATAAATGTGGAACAATGTAGTAGCAGTAATTACACAGGTATGGGTTTGAATCTCATCTCTGGCAAATGTTTGTGTGTGTACATATGTATGTGTGTACCACAAATATTTTAGCCCCATTTACAGCCAGTACACATCTCAGAGCCTGCCTTTAGCAGTCCTGCAGATATCACCCACCTTACAAGTACCTGTTGCCAACCCTAAACTATGTCACGTTTGCAGTGCATGTGGCAAATGCATAACATAATGGTCCATAAAGATTGTTAGATAGATGTTTGAACCTCACCCCTGGCAAATGTAAATGTGTGATTAGGGTAAAATTATTTTTGGGATCTGTCACCCACTACATCACCCAATGCCAGTATTTACAAGGGCTGGTGATGTTCCTCACCTTAGAAGTACCTTGGGACTACATCCATCCAATAAGGTCCCTGGCACATGCGATAAATGTGGTACACTGTAATAGCAATACATAGCTAGGTAGGGGTTTGAATCTCAGTACTGGCAAGTGTGTTTGTCTGTCATCAGTATCCTGTGTGGAGGTTGCTGTGATTGTGTAATAACAGGATGCATTGTGGGGAGGGTTTTGCTAAATTATTATATTGAAGACCTACTATATGTCACAATGTCCACCTTACAAGGACAACAGATGTCAAACACCAGAGAAGCTGGTGTAGACAGTCCATAGCCCTACATATGACATTATGGATCAGTGAACAATATAGGCACCCCTCGTATTACTCAGAGAACACTCTCCACCCATGTCTCATACACAAACACACTTGGCTAGGCAACAACCACTATATTGGTAGTTCCCTGCATATTGCCTCACAGATAGTAACCATGGTGTGATTGCAGTGGACTACATGCCTGTTGACCACAACAGTGCCACTGACATCAGAAAATGCTGTGATGTGTAACATCTCCTGACTGTATGTGTGTTATCCAGCAAGTAAAATGACATGGCACCCTGTTCCATCCCTACAGTAGACAAATAAATGCTTACAGTGGTCCTTTTGCTATGTTCCCAACTGAACACCTGCAACAACTGTAGAGTCTGCAAATGTAACCCACAAAGGGAATACCATGCTTTATACACATGCCCTGTATGGACAGATGCCACTAACTCCACTGAATACCTGTATCATGCTGTCAATGTAGGTGCAAGCACAACCTCAGTTCCATAGCCAGGTCTCCCCAAATGAGGTCAGGAATGCTACATCAGAAGATGACAGTCTTTACACACAACATACCCCAGAGACCTCAAGAACACTTACACATGTGAAAGAACTTGTGTGTGAGACATGTGCACAACTCAGACACTGTCCATGTTATGGAATATAGATCACATACATAGGAAGCAGTGCACATCACTGGCCACCCACAATAGTAACCCAGATGAGTGAATGGTGAATACAATACCCACCTGTGTGGACCACTCCAGGGACTACACCCCTGAGCCACACTGGAGACCATTGTCATGTGGCCTGATGCCAAGGTATTCTCTTTGCCTAGCCTTGTACATCCCTCAGGCCCATTCACCTACTACACACCTGTGAAGCAATGAACCTATGTATCTCAGTACTGGCAAGTGTGTGTGTGTGTGTGTGTGTGTGTGTGTGTGTGTGTGTGTGTGTGTGTGTGTGTGTGTGTGTGTGTGTGTGTGTGTGTGTGTGTGTGTGTGTGTGTGTGTGTGTGTGTGTGTGTGTAGATTAATGATTTTGAAGCCATTCAAAATCACTACACATCCCACTGGCCTACTTTAGCACACCTGCTGATGTCCTTCACCTTGACATAACCCTTTGGCCATGTATCAGCCATATAAGCTCTGTGGTGCTTGTGATAACTGCGTAATGCTGTAGTATAGCAAATTACTTAGGTAGAGGTTCTAATCTTGATCCTGCCAAGTGTGTTTGTGTCTCTGTGTCTCCACTGACACCTTCTTTTGTGGACATTCACATGTACTACACTGCCTTTATCCCTTCTTTAGCACTGTTGTTAATATCACTCACCTTCAAAGATACCTTTGTACAGCTCTCCAACATGTAAGCTCCATGGCGCATGCAATCACTGCATAACACTGTAATAGCAGTACATAGTTAGGTAGGGGTTTGAAACCCAGTACTGGTAAGTGTGTGTTTGTCCATGCGTCATCAGTATCCTGTTGGGGTAAGTGTGTACTGACAGGATCCATTGCAGTGTGTGTTTTTCTACATCATTATATTGAGGACCTATATGTTCCATTGTCCACATTACAAGGCCAACAGTCTTCAAAGACTATAGAGGTTGTAGACAATCCTCAGCCATAAATGTGTACAACCATGTGCAATTACTATGTGACAGTATGGATTAGTAAACAATATAGGCAACCGTTATAATACCCAGATGCCACTCTCTACCCATAGATCACACACAAACATGCTTGGCTCTTACTTTCTTACACCCTTCCTTTCTTACTTTGTCTCTGTCTCCTTCTCTGGTGGATGTGGAAAAGTACATCTGTTTTACATAGACAGCAGCTTGAGTTTTGTAGGGAATGCTCATGATCAGCTGATGGCCTGTGCATGAATTACAGTCTCCCACTTGCTAATTGCATGGGGAACAGCTGTGGTATCATTCCTATAGCCAATTGCATGGAAACACACTCCTATAACTAAGCACTTCATGTGGGTGTTGGCCCTTTTCCTTCACTGTGAGCAGGACTTCACGTGTGTGTTTGACAAACAGCATCACAGAGGGTAGTTAGAAATACCTCTTACAGCATACACTGTGGAGACAGGCCAACAAACAGGAGGGGGGTGTTCCAGACATAGGGACAGAATGCAAGTATTGCTATTCTACATTTGAAGTAATGGTTTAACAGGGTTTGCGTGGATATGACTGTTCTACATGATTTAAAGTCTGGCATGACAGTGTTATGTGGTTGAGGAAACTCTCACCTGTAGGGCTATCTGCAGACTGTCCAGAGTTTGGAATCTTACATGTGTTGTGTTACTCAGACATTTCCTATCTTTAGATATGCAGTCGCATACTCTGATTATTGCAGTCAGTACATGGTGACATCCATGTGAGTTACTGACTTCATATCCCTCAGAAGAGATATGTCACAACAAATCCTGTTACACCAGGAAATTTCTCAGCTTATCACAGCAATATGTCAATATTGGTGCTGTGTTTGTGCCTCTGTCCCCCAAGTCTGTCACCCTTTGTCCATATGTCATGCAGTAAGAGGTGCACAGGTACAGTACATCATTATTTACGGGCATCATACCTGATAACAAGCCAGTGAGATATCAGACTGCTAGACATGTTATGTATAGTAGGCCTCGTATTTGAGGACAAAACCTGGACAATCTGTTGTAGTGTGTACAGTAGTGAGGTCTTTGTACTTATGGCGATTGTTGACAGAGTGTGTATTGTGAATATGTTACTTGGCCTGTGTACAGACTGTGGTAGATGTCATTGTTCTTGGTCCTGTTCTATCTGATGTTGCTTGCTGCTCCAGTTTATGGTACTCTATCAGCGTACATGTTGGAAGGGCCAGACTGACACATGTCCCATACCACAGTCAGGCATCAGACTACACTGTGTATTGGCCCAGTATATGTAGGGTTACTGTGTGAGTGGCTCATATGAGGGTGGTGTTGTTCACACAGTACATATACTGTAATATTACTTAGACTTACCATAATGTGACTGTGACTGTGTTCAGATTGGTTGTGGGTATGCACTTTCACACTGGTGTCTGTTACTCTGTGCTGTTACATGCCTGTAGTGCCTGCTATATTTGCAAGTACATATGTATTCCCCCATAGGAAACCTGGGTCAGTGTTGTGGCTGTCTGCCTGTAGTTTGCACAGTGTTTTGTGACATGCCTAGCAGCTCAGTGTATTTACCTAGTGTGATGTTATGTCCAGATATTTGTCAATGAACTGTTGCCTGGCCACCATAACTGTTATGTATGTCTAAAAAAGCAGTGGGCTGGTGTAAAGATATATGTCACTAAGTAGTGTGAAGTATGTGGGCTTGGGACATCTGCTCCTCCAGTTAATATGTGTTAGAACAGACAGGAGTGTGTGAATGCATCAACTGTGTGAGCTTATCTATTCCAGTATTTTTGTGATATCCCCATTTACATGGTTGTAAACATCCACTTTGTCTGGCTTGGTCCTCACATCTTGCACTAAGGAGTTCTGTGTATACCTCTGCAATGACCAGATTGTGCCAGACTGTCCACATTTATTGGTCATATCTCTGCTGTATTCCACAGGATCATTACTGTGATTTATGTGGTACTTCACTATGATGATATTATGATGTCTGGCAGTAACTGATGGCATACATGTCAGTATCAGAAGTGACTTCCCACACAACATATCTGTTAAAACAACCCCTGTCACTGTAGCAAAATTCCACATTTATGCCTACAATACTTACATGTGTGTGTGTGTGTGTGTGTGTGTGTGTGTGTGTGTGTGTGTGTGTGTGTATATATATATATATATATATATTATTTATAATATATAATATATATATATATATATATATATATATATATATATATATATATGTTTACTATCATATACCCGAAATGTACTCGGTCGACTGTTCACATGGTCGACCAAGATTGTGTGAAATTCACAATATATATATGTCCATATGGATGATATATATGAACTGCATTGCACTAGAGCAGCACCTTATTTTGGTCCTAGGGAATTTGATAATCCTTTAGGTAATAACTGTAATAACCACAGTATTAGATTTTCAACACAATTTTCTTCTGACTACTTCAAAATCAAGGAAGTTATTAATAGGCATTGGGGTATCTTACATGTTGACAGTGATTTAAAACGGATCGTGGGTGAGACACCCACTTTCCTTTATAGGAATAAACATAATTTAAAAAGGATACTTTGTTACCCTAAAACTATAAAAGTGATAATAAGGGTGGTTATGCGAAGCCATGTGGGCATTGTAATTTTTGCCCTTTTATTGACAGTAACACTCAGTTTTTTCAACCAGACTTACAGAAAGTATTTATGCTACAAGCAGATGCAAACTGTATGACATCAGATGTGGTTTATTTGGCTACTTGTCAATCCTGCCCGTCATTCTACGTAGGCAAGACTAATCGCCCCTTAAGAAATAGGATGAGGGAGCATATCTATCATATGAAGAGAGGTACATTGCACAATGCTCTAGCTAAACATATTACATTAAACAGCAATGAACATTACTTTTTATTCAAGGTGCTAGAAGTTATTTCTCCTAATGTAAGGGGAGGTGATATCAGAACCTACACAGAAAGTAAGGAAATGCAATGGATTATTTCATTAAGGGCTGACAAAGGTTTTGGCCTGAATGAGAGAGCCTCTATAAGACCAAAACTAAAACAACGTAGAACTGTCAAATGAATTGTTATACACTGATTATATACAGATGTATTTACTTTTTAATTTATACATAGTTTTGTGTTTCTTGATATAATTCAGTTAGTCATAATATTCTGATCAATATGTTTGTAATTTGATGCCTAGCCATTATTTATCTTTCAGCAATGCATTTTATGAAGCTTTTATATATTGTTTTTTATCTATCATTTTAAACATCATCTATATCTTTAAAAATGATGGGCAGTACCTTGTTTGCTAATTAACCATGAGTATGAGTCATCATCTGCAGGTATATAAGCCTGCAGTTAACACTTGGATTTTTGTATGGATCTGATGAAGCTACTTGTGAAAGCGCTTATCCTGTCTTATATTTTTGTATTAAAAGTGGAGATTTTTATTAATTTTTGCATCATTTGACTTCCTCACTGTCGCTCAGTTCCTGGCTTTATTTACTGATTTTAAACTTTTTTTCTGTGAACCTGAGCATTTACCTGTCCCATTGGATTTACTTTGCTACATTATTAAATATACCTTGTTACACTCTTCATCCTATGGGCTACCTGGAGCTTGCAGTACCAGCACAACACTGTTGTATAAATGGATAGATGGGCATGAGTTACCCTCTGAGTTCTTGCAAGTGTGTGTATGTGTGCAAGTTTGTATCTTTGTAGGATACAGCATTCTGAGGCCACATTCTCCAAATACAATACACCTGGCCATACAGTATATGACATAATGACATTGCTGACACTAGCAGGGCCATGACAAACCATCATCCTACTATCCCTGTGGCATGTGTAATAAATGCATATCAGTGTAGTAGCACTAATGAGATAGACAATGGGTTGTATTGCAGTCCTGGTCAATGTGTGATTGTGGGTATGTCAGAGTATTATCATGGGTTTCAGTGAGTAAAATATCCAATGTGGGGTGTGAGTGTTGGGTATACTGTCTTTACACCATAGTACTCCCAGTACATGTCCCAAGGTCCACTGTATGAGGACCATTGTCACTATCAACCATACAGGTAACTGAGTATACTATCCAGTCCAATGATGCATGTGCTGTGTGCAAATTATCTCTAACAGAATGGACTCACTGACAAGGTAGTTAGCACTGATAAGCACAGGTCTCTCAGATGTGTCTATGACTGTTATGTATTTGTCAATGTGTATATGACAGTATGGCATACTATGTATTTTTCCCAGTACATCCCCCCATTGCCATACTGTACAAGGCCTGGTGATGTTCCTCACTTAATAAAGACTCGGGACACACCTCATCCTAAAAGCTGTGTGGTGTGTGCAATTAAGATCAAACACATTAGTAGCAATAAGTACCTAGGTAGGGATTCGACTCTCAGTGTTGCCAAGTAAGTATGTGAAGGGATCTGCTTCAGTTTGCAGAATATACATGTCCCAGGAGGTCATTTGTCCAAGAACTGACTGGCAAATGCTAACATTTCGAAGGAATCATGTCAAGGAAATTCCTTCCATCAAAACTAGTAGTAGATGTGTAAATGCCCTCTTCCCCACTGTATAGCTGCACAGTGATACTTGAATTGGTATATATAGTTGGCTGTCGATGTTGTGGACACAGACACCCTCATTGGGGTTATTGTTGTGTGTATCCCCATGCTTAGTCTGCTGTAATACTTTACAGTGTGTGTTAACAGGTTAAGTAGTCATCACTCACACTATGTGCAGCTCTACACCACCCCACACCCTCCAAAGTGTAGGGCTCTGTCACCCACACCAGCACACCTATGTTTACCAGTGCTGGGATTGCACTACATTGGGGAAGGGGACATATAGCCTGCCAGTACCATCATCAATGACATTAAAGTAACAGACTGATTATTTATTGATGTGATGTTTTGCCTATTATGTCTCGGTGGAATTACATAGGCTAAAAATGGGTTCACTGCAAATTAAGTACATCCATGTGTACAGTATTCTCTGTGTATTGCATTAACACTAAAGCCTTTGTGTGTGTGTGTTATACACAAACATGCAGAGTGTGCCACCCAGTACACTTACCATTGTCCACTGTAGAAGGGCTGTTGACATCAGCCATCATGCATTCACCTGTATACACCCCTCAGACCTATCAGCCATGTGGCACATGCAGTATCTGTTATATAGACCTGTTACTTATGTTCAGCTGTACCCAGAATATGACACAGTCAATGTGTCACCACAGTGCCATACTCCTTGTAGGAAACAACAGCAGACCAACACCCTGCTGACACATAGACACCTACAACACAAACTGAGTACATTATGGAGACCACTATCAGTCAGTGTTAATAACAACTATAATGCAGCATGTCTGGACAGCTACACATCCTGACATGTAAGCATTAAACTTTCCTGATGAAAACATGTTACACAGCATTACATTGCTACACCTTAGTAAATTCACCCTGTGCATCAGAACCATATTAGCCTGTCTCTGCATTGATGGTATGGATGACAGCGATGTCGCACAGGTGTCATTTGCACAGGGTGTGTTGTGGGTTTGCCAGAGACCTAGGCTGAGCCGTTTAGTTGTCATCATGTGTGTGTGTTACGAGGTTTTGTTATTAATTGGGCTGTGCAGATGTGGTGTGTGTAGGTATGGAGGTGCCCTTGCTGTGTTGGTTATGTGTGTGCGTGTGTGTGTGTGTGTGTGTGTGTGTGTGTGTGTGTGTGTGTGTGTGTGTGTCTGTGTGTGCGTGTGTCTGTGTGTGTGTGTGTGTGTGTGTGTGTGTGTGTGTGTGTGTGTGTGTGTGTGTGTGTGTGTGTGTGTGTGTATGTGTCTATGTAAGCACACAGTTTGGCCATGTGGCTGCCCTATACAGGGGTTTGTTGGACAGCTGCAAACTGTACATGGCAAGGTGTTCAGTTCACCGTTGCTGGCCATGGACACAATAACTGTGCCTGCCTGGTGTTCCACAGGCACTACATGTTACAAAGCCAGATATGGTACTCTCCCCTGATGATGACAAATGTCCACTGGATCTGGGTCCCTGTTGGGACTGGCCATGGCTACATGCATGTGGCCTGCTGTGTTGTGGTGTGGACAGCACCCCCCCTGCAGTGCTGGTGCTGGTACTGCCACTATGGAAGAGGCTCTGACTTGTTGCACGTCCACATAGACCTCCACCTGTTGGTGTTGCTGACCTATGTCCACATGGCTATCCCCCTACTCCCACCATATGCTCTAACACAGACATTGACCAGTCAAGGATTCCCACCATCTCACCCAACCGTCTATCCAGGACCAATGAAAAATAATGGTGGACACCTGCAAGATCATGGATGTTGTCAATAATAGCAGAATGAGTAGCCTCTGGAGCCTCAGACCCTGTCTGGTATAAAGTTCCATATGTGCCTGTGCCTCCATGATGTCCTGAAACATGCATCTGGTGACACCTGCTGTGACATTTCTGCCAGGAGTATGATGTCCAGCAGCCCTCCTATGAGCACCCATGTACATCTGCCTGTGTGGTACCTTGCCTGTCATCCAGCTATGGCTGCTGTGTACAGACACACTTGCCATAGTCACCACACTGTCCTGTCCCATGCCACCACCCACCAACTGTCCTTCATCTATGGCCACTGGTGATGGGGTATGTATAGGCAATGTGACTGTGTGCAGGGAGAGGGTGGCTAACAGTGGGATGTCAACCAATGGCAGAGCTTCAGCTCCTGACAACCCCACCTGTGCCTCACCATACCTATCATCACTGTCAGAGTCTGTATGGACACAAACATCAGTTCGCCTGCAGGAGGCACCCTGACCCACCTCGCCACCTGTGAGGGGAAAACAAAAAATGTACTTTAAGACCTGTACATCATTGCTTACTTCTACACACATGCACACACACACACACACACACACACACACACACACACACACACACACACACACACACACACACACACACACACACACACACACACACACACACTTACAGGTGAGGTGGCACAAAGATATTACACAGACCTCTCATTACCCAACTGTCAACATGCATGACATATGGCACTCAATGGCATGCACTGCAGCTATTCTCAATCCCTGTTACCAATGTTATACATCTCTGTGATGCATGAGTTGTGTTTGTAGGTGATGCCCCTTCCCCTGGAACACACTACACCCATGTACACATTATTGCTGTGCACCTGTTTGGCACCCTGCCATGTACTGTGCACCATACCTCACAAGTGTACACACAATTGCTGAATGTGTATATGTGTGGCAGTTATGTTTGCTCTATTGCTTGCAGCCCCTATGTGTTTGGCTGTCACATACCTGGGTTGATATGAGGACAGATGTCAATAGTGAATGCCTGACATCCAATTTGCAGATCTCACCATTAGCAGTGCATGTATGAGCAATAAAATCCAATTATACTGACAACCTCCAAAGCTTACTGCGGTGATGAAGAGTGTACACACCCTTATTTACATGCCACCCTCTTCCCTGATATGCCATGGGGCCACAATACTGCATATGTTAACATTACCCATACCTGATATGTGACATATGACCTGTGCAATCAAATGCAGCATCATGCAAATGTGTTAGTTGTACAGATGTTGATTGGGATGCATACAATATGTGGGTTGCATAAGTGTGCACACCCTTAACATGATGGTTTGTTGCAACACCTGTTAAGTGAACTACAGCAGTCACTATTCCTGGAAGGTGTATACTACCATGGCCCATTTCACTTGTCATTATTTGGTCACTCCGACCTACAAATGTCCCCCAACTCTGCCAGATTGCAAGGTCCACTCATGTGCACAGCCCTTGGAGGTCACACAGTGCCTTCACTATTGCTGTGGAGTCAGGGTTATGGCTGGCACAATGCATGACCTTGACTATGTTCAGATACAGCAATTCTTAGCTAGCTTTGGATGTATGCTTCAGTTCACTGTTGTGTTTCAGGATGACACCCCTCCCCATCATCAGCTTTTTGCAGATGCTTGACAACTATGGGCCACACATGAGTGTCATTTTGCAGTGTCCCAAATTCAGAACACCATGTCTACCAGCCTAGTTCCTGCTAATGAACAGCAAACCTAAAAGTGTACACTGGCACTAGCAATGTACAAATGGGGTTGTTAGGCCTGAAGTAGAGTGAGGTGTTGCTTGTGCAGCACATGTACCTTTATTAATACTGTCTGTAGGTTTCAACCTTGGTCTCAGTACACCATTACATATTGCAACACATGCTTTTGGGAGACTTGATGTTATGCATATGCTACCTGTAGAGACCCCTGGATGATGTCTCCTGTGGAACAACTCTTCCATCTGATTACCCTAACCCATAGGCCACACTTATGCAGAGTCCAGGTAATTGGCAACACAAGTGCTGTGCAGGCAGTACTTGCTAGACATTCCTGCAAGTCCCTCAGTGGGGCTGCATGTGTCTGGGCAGCCTCCATGACCAGTTCGCAATATAAGTTGTCACCTGTCTTGGATGTGCATCTGTTTATTTTCGACATTAATGGTGTCCATACATCATAGTCACATCCATGCTTGTCTGCACTGTTTGCCATGGTATATGCAATGGCAAGGTAAGGCTATGTCTCCCACTACTGAGTTGTACATTTTGGATATGGGATCCATTCCATGGTTTGTAAGATGTGTGCAAGCCAAGGCTGCCTCTGTTGCAGGTGAGTGGGCAAATGTCATGGACATACTTCCTGGACAGCAGACCATTACTTGGTGTGACATTGAGGACCCATACTTGATAGAAGGTGCATACTCAAGATGAGTGAATGCTGCAGTACCTCAAAAGCTGCTTCCACAATATGTTATTTGGAGTGCATGCACACATATGCTTCCATGCATTCCCCATATTTGTTGTCCTAACATAGGATTCCATCTTACACATTCATTGCTCATGTTAGGATCACATTATAGGTTGTAGAAGTTGTGGAATGTTTATTGTGATATGCCACTGTGTAGATCTGTAACAGTTGCCATTGTAATACTGGTATATACACGGTTGTAGCCACTGTATAAGGCTAATGTTTCAGACATGTCCCTACCATTATGTTTATCTCTGTCTACCCATCTTGCACTGGCAGGTTGTTAGTTATACAGCAGGACTCTTACATAACCTTCAGATATGTCACCATGGTGACTACTGTGATGCAGTGCAGTTAACAGTAACAATAAGTGAACATGTACAGCATACATTATGGGTAGGTGTGTTAAATGTGTGCATGACAAATGCCATGGCCATAACATGGCTGGTGTATTGGCAAACCTGAACAAAAGACCTCACACTCACCAGCTACAGGCTGCTACCCCAGAGGTATATCAGAGGAACCTACATAGCTGTGTGAGAGATGTGATGACAGTAGCAACACCTGTGGCATTGGTGCAGGGTGGGAGCAGCATTTCAGTACATCAACTGTACAAACCCACAATACTGCAGATTATGCACATCTGTTCATTACTACACTGTACTGACAGACTATGTTATCTGGCATATGCATGAAGATACTTTACAGATAAGATGGATAAGCAACAGTGGTCTTCTAATGTGCCCTGGGGCCTTACCTGCAAGCTCCTCGTCCATTGTGTGGATAGCACCCACCTCCACAATTCTATCTTGAGGTTCTTGACTTGGCTGGTGGGCTCCTCAACATGTGTCAGTGGGGGCTGGATGGCATGACCCCCACCTTTGGCTAGATGGTCCCTCCTAACTGCAGCAGCACACTGACAGGCATGGCAGATGAGCTCAGTGCAATGATGTCACACCTGCTCATAACTGCAGTTATGCAGGCCAACATTGTTTACCCTGTGGATGAGCTCATTCTACAGGGCAACCCTCTCCTGCAGATCATGGGCCATGCACCCAAAGAGGTTTCCATGGTAATGCACCATGACGTTGATGAGGATGTTATTCTCTTGTGGAGTGAACGCAGACAGTTGCTCTCTTGACATGGTACCTGCAAGACATAAACAGGAAAAAAGGTCTGAGGACCTCATACTGCAAGGATATAATAGTTGTTAACTGACATCCCCCATATCTGCAAAAATAATCTGAACACATACATCAATGGGTATGTTTATACCAAACCTACTGTTGGGACATATATCGTATTGTGCAACAAATATTGAAATGTGTTTCTATTCATGTTACCTGTTAAAACACTATCATTGGTGGCCTGTTGCTAACAATGTAACCTGCATGCCATTGTAATGGCCACTGCGGTTCCATATATGCATGTGTTCTGTTTGCTATGCAGCTGTTCCAAATCTGGTGTTTTGGGTTACTGGGAATATGTATGCATGCTGTTATAACTAATCCTGGATTGTGTTGACTATTACTACCCACATATGTTCTAAAACTGCAACAGAATAGCACGTTTGGAAGGCTGTTCCCAGCAGAACCACCTCTCCCACCTCATTTGGCCATGTCACCATGCCACAGCATGTCTGGGATCCAACCCGGGACCTTGTCATCTGCTGGTCCTGCACTACCTTCAGGTGGAACCACCACAGGTGATGGTGCCTGCCCCCCCCCCCCCGGGAGTGTGCACAGACAGGATCCTGTAACCTAAAGTCAGGTCAGGGGTCTGGTGCATAGGGAGCTCTGCAGAGAATTGTGGGATCTGCTACACCACCTTGAGGCCCTCGTGACACACATAGAGGTTCAGCCTACCCTTCCTGCTCAGTCCCCAGCACAGCCACCTTCAGGGCCGTGAAGGTGCAGTGGTGACTGCCCATGGGTGGGGACCTCAGTCCCACTCTTTCAATTTGGGGGCTCATGGGCTTCCAATTTCCAAACACCCCTCCCTGTCCAAGGTGTTTACCCACCACATGTCATATACCACCCTTGTATGCTGTCTTGTCTGTCTTGTCTGTCTTCCGAACCAACCTACATCCTTATATATACCTACTATCCTTCCCTAACGTCCCACTCTCACCTTAACACAAACATGGCAATCTGTTCCCAACACAAATGTCACACTATACATAACTGTCCATTTTGCACCCACTTACAACTGAGGTCCACACTCTGAACCTCCTTCCTCAACTGCTGCACCATTCTGCCTTGCTATAAAACAGAGCATCACATGTGGACACAGCCTAACTTTAGGGGGGGATATATAGGGACAGATCGTAGATAAGCCTATTACAATCTTATGAAGTTTGTGCATGATACATTTCACATTAGCATGACTGTTCTGAAGGTGGTGGGGTCTGACACTCATATGTCTGTCATAACTTCATTACTTCTACTTTCAGCTATTTGCCAGACTAATATACACATTTGGAGGAACAGAACAAACACTATGATGACTTACATCTTGTCATTCTGTGCAGATCCGCACAGTTGACAGGTATGGCCCACTGCCCACAGGGCCAGATGCTATGTCCATAGCAACTGTTCAGCAGGACATCATTACAGCAAGTTTTGATGGCATATATCAAGCTTTTAAAATCATCTGTCCCATTATTACAGACCAAGTACTACATTCAATTACATGCTGACATGTTTCACATACCTGTTTTATTAGTATGATCTTTTCCTGTGTTGCACTTCAGGATGTCTCCCTTGTTTGTTTTTTTTTCTTTTTAGCATTATTTTTGTTTTTTACTATTATTTCTGTTTTTGCTGGGGGGTTGTTTCTCTCTCTCTCTCTCTCTCTCTCTCTCTGTCTGTCTGTCTCTCTCTCTCTCTCTCTCTCTCTCCATTACAGGAATTAAGCTAGTTTGAATAGGTTGCAGTATGGCTTTTGTAGATGATGCCTAAGGACAGTGTGATTATTGCTGTTATATGCATTGAATACTGCTCGTTTTACAGGGTTTGTGTGTACATGCTAGTTTTGCATGGAATGCAGTCTGTCTGCATAGCTCTCAACTGTGGGCCTATCCACATGATGGCCAGAGGACTGGCCATTATGTTTTGTCTGTTCACCACACAGGTCTTGTGTCTGACATATCAGTGGCATTATCTCCGTTGATTGCTATCAGTACAAGGGAACATCCATTTGTGTTTCTGACTTCATATTCATGAGTAAGGGTATGTTGCAACCAATACTGTAATACCAGCAACTTTCACAGTGTATAACAGCAATAAAACAGCAATATTGCGAATATGGCCCTGTGTTCCAGCCTCTGTCCTATACATATATACCAGGCTTTGTCCAGATGTCATGCAGTAAGAGGTTAAGCAGTTGTAAGCGGGTTTGCATTGGTTTGTGTGATGGTAAGCAATGCTAATGTCTGTTAAATATGCTTACTGACAGTTAGCCTTAAAAGTGCTTAATCTGTGTAGGCATTGCTTAGCATTGCACAAACTGGCTTAAACCTGCTTACTACTGCTTAAAAGTGCTAACTCTCGCTTACCCCCGCACTAATTTCTTGAAAAGCAAAGAAAAAGGGGTGATAGGAAAGTGGTGAAAAAGGGGGCACACAGAGGAAAAGACAATAGGGAAAGTAGCTAGTGATGTGCAGGATGGGTATAGGGAAGGTCCATAGCTGTCAATTTCTTCTACAGCAACAGCTGTGCATATAAACTGAATTTGGAGGTAGATTTGGACACTCAAACCCCAGAGAGAGTGGTGAGGACAACAATAATATGTCGTGAAGCCAATTAGACCAGATTACATGTGTCCAGTACATGCATGTGTGAAATTGACAGCTATGTATTTTTTTTTTTTGGGAACAGATTGCTCTTTTTTTTTTAAGGTGAGAGTCGGATGCTGGGGAAGGATAATAGGTATATTTGGGGAGGTAGGTTAGGTAGGAAGACAGACAAGACAGCATACAGGGGCGGTATATAACACATGTGGGGGTAAACACCTTGGACAGACAGGAGTGTTTGGAAATTGGAAGCCCATGAGTCCCCAAATGGAAACAGTGGGACTGAGGTCCTCACCCATGGGCAGTCACCACTGCACCTTCACGGCCATGAAGGTGGCTGTGCTGGGGCTGGGTAGGAGGGGCAGGCTGACCCTCTAAATGCACTACATGGCCCTCAAGCTGGCATAGCAGATCTCCAAACTCCCTTCAGAGCACACTACGTACCAAGCCCTGGACATGACTATGGGTGACAGTTTCCTGTCCACGCCCGCTCCCAGGGGGGCAAGCCCCATCCCCTAAGGCAGTTCCACCCAAAGGTGTTGCAGGACCATCAGACGAGGAATTCCCGGGGTGGGTCCCAAAATGCTGGAGCCTGGTGCCATGGCCAGATGAGGTGGGAGAGGTGGGTCCGCTGGGACCGGCCTTCCCAAACATGCTATGGTGTTGCAGTTTTAAAACATATGTGGGTTAGTAATAGTCAATATAATCCAGGATTAGTTATAACAGCATACATAGGTATTCCCATTAACCAAAAACACCAGATCTGGAACAGTTGCATAGCAAACAGAACGCATGCATATATGGAACCACAGTGGCCATTACAACGGCATGCAGGTTACATTGATAGCAACAGGCCACAAATGATAGTATTTCAACATGGAACATTAATAGAAACACATTTCAATATTTATTGAACAATAGGACATATGTCCCAAAAGTAGGTTTGGTGAAAACATGCCCATTGATTTGTGTATTTAGATTATTGTTGCAGATATGGTGGGTTGGGGGGAGAGATGTCAATTAACAACTTATATATCCTTGTAGTTCTCACAACTTTAATGATCATTGCTCTGATCATTAAGGTACAGGTATTATTACACTATCGTATGACCTTGGTTTGGCCTATGGTATGTTTGTAAACAAGTGTATACTTCAACTGTCTTATAGCTAAATTCTACATCTCTTAACTGGTATACCTGTGGAGGGAATGTTTGTTAACACTACTTGACTGTTTCTATACATATTCCCAGATTCTGAGTTAATATTATGCACATACCTCTCAGTCTCTTATTGCACACACTCTGGTCAAAGCTTGACAACATGGGGGTGGAAATGGGACATATTTTGAATATTGCTCTCATAAACCTGAAGGGCTGATAGAGTGACAGGATTTGTTTTCATATACATTTTCTGAAGGTTTTGAGGTCTGAAAATCAAATGCATGTCATTATTTGCTGACTACAAATCTGAGATCATCCCACTTATTTGCCACGGGGACAGAGGAACAAGCAGAAAATATGAGCCAATTATCTAGACATTCTGAAAGGATGTGTACAGTTGAGAGGTATGATTATGTATACAGCTTACTACCACTCCCAGGATTCAAACCTTTGCTGTGTCTGATAAAAATGCCACAATTTAAGTGTCACCATAGTGTGCTGTTTGACTATTGCTATCTCTTCAGTGTTTTCTGTCTAAGTCTCTCACGGTTGTACAATCTGACGTTGTAATTACAACAGTCTCATACAGACATTCCTAGACATATTTTTATGTAGCACAGTGTGAGAAACAATGGTTGACACAACAGTACTATTCTGATATCAGATGTTCTGGATGCTACATGTCAGCCATACAATACCAGAGTAAATACTACCAGTCCAGGATTCAATCTTTATTGGCAGGCACAGTTTTCTTATCTGACAGACCTGTGAAAGGAATGTTTGTTAACACTACCTGACTGCTTTCACGCATATTCCCAGATACTGGGTTAATATTATGCACATACCTCTCAATCTGTTAATGCACACACTCTGGTCATAGCTTGACAACATGAGGGTAGAAATGGGACATATTTTGAATATTGCTCTCATAAATGTTTGGTGAGTTGCTAGAGTGACAGGTTTGTTTTCATATACATTTTCTAAAGGTTTTGAGGTCTGAAAATCAGATGTATGTCATTATTTGCTGCCTAAAATTCTGAGATCATCCCACTGATTTGCCAGAGGGACATGGTAATAGGCAGAAAATATGAGCCAATTATCTGGACATTCTGAACAAATCTGTACGGTTGACAGATATGATTATGCATACAGCTTACTACCACTCCCAGGATTCGAATCATGGCTGTGTCTGCTAAGAATACAACAATTTAAGTCACAGTAGAGTGTGCTATTTGGATATTGCTGTCTATATCTTCACTGTTTTCTGTCTAAGTCTCTCGCGGTTGTACAATCTGACCTTGTAATTACAACAGTCTTATACAGACATTCCTAGACATTTTTATTATGTAGCACAGTGTGGGTAACAGTGATTAATACAACATTACTATTCAGAGAATGCAACACTAAAAATGCCATACGATACAAGAGTAAACACATACAGTCCAGGATTTAGAGCTATATTGCTAGACAGTTACAGTTTTATTTAAATACGGCCTATATGGGACTATTACTGTCATATTATCTGGTTTATTCAGTACAATCCATACACAAAACAGTTTCTATACTGGCAGTTGACTTTCTACTACTTTTATATTTATTTGGTATGACTACTACAAACAGGACTGTCACTCACCAGCCTCACGACACAACCTTTACAGCCTACTCG
Source organism: Protopterus annectens (assembly GCF_019279795.1). NCBI lineage: Eukaryota > Metazoa > Chordata > Ceratodontiformes > Protopteridae > Protopterus > Protopterus annectens. Next base: position 1,765,553,167 of record NC_056731.1, read on the forward strand.
CATGGGTTTCCTGATTCACAGCCTGCTCATCTGCAGCTGTAAGGGAAATAGAGAAATATTTAGCTATACCTATCCATCATATACACAGGCTGGACATTATTAAACAGTTACTGGTATGAGTACTTACACACTGCTGGGACATCATCCCTCTGCCTTGATTCTTGGATCCACTGGTCCAAGAGCTCCCTCTTCCTCCATTTCAAGTTGGCATAGTGGTACCTGACCTGATCACCAGTCTGAGGGATACCAGTGGCATTGGTGAGGTCACGGGTGAGACGGTCCCAGATTTCCACTTTATATTGGGAGCTTTGGTACTGACCCTGCAGCAGTCTCTTGTCATGTTTTTTTACCAGGAGTTCTACCATGACCTTGGAATCCTGAATGCCCCAGCGTTGTACCCGGAAGCTCAATCCCTCTCTAACTCCAGCCATGCTGCCTACAGTGGGAAGCTGCAACCAATTATGAGCTGTATTCCCGCCTGTGAGGTTTAAATACAGCTGATTTCCCATCTTTTGCCGTGATTGGATGGTTTTGAAAATGCTGAGCTAAGCTAAGCTACGGGCAAACTTGCTTAGCTGAGGTTGGCATTGCTTAAAGCGGTAGGTTCAGCACTGCTTACCAATGGGCAAATCTATTTAGCTGGGCTACTCACTGCTTAGCAGTCATATTTACACAATATTTACACCTGGTAAGCAGAGCTGTGCAAAGCTTAGCATTGCTTATTTTTCATTTTATAGACTATCTGCTGTATGGCATTGATTCATCATTCATTACATATTATACATTTGTTTACTGTCCCTGACATCCCCCAATGTGCTTTCATTACATTTATTCATGTGTGACTATACTGTATGGGGCACTTGTGTTTATATGGGAATTTCACAACTTTACTACATGCTAATGCAGTACTCTGGTTAACAAATATATATTATTCAGTAGGTAATAAAAAAAAAATTTTTATGCACTGCTGTCACATTTAAAATGTGAACTGGTCACACTGGGGCTCGAACCGGAAAGGGCTGCTCGCAAAGTATAGGCTCTAACCACTACACTATTGGAATATTGCTTATGTTGGCTGTCTCTTGCTATTTAACTTCTTGTGCTGTTTAAGCTGGACTAAGCGTAGCTAAGCAATGGGCACACCCGCGCATCTACACTTAAACTTTATCGCATTTATAAAAAAAAAAAAGTTTTGTTGTGTTATTTTAGCTATACTCTTCATAGTAGCCCTGCTAATGATAAACCATGTACTTTTATCAGCTTTCTGCTTCATGGTGGGCATACCTCTCAAGCTCTTGGAGCAAAAACTCTGGGCAAACCCTAAAATGATGGGGGGATAAATAGGGACAGATATTAAATATTGCTCTTACAAACTTGGACAGTTGATATAACAGAGCTTGCATTAGCATGGATTTTCTGAAAGATGTGGAGTCTTTTAAACTCAAATATTTGTCATCATTTAATTACTTCAATCCTCAGCTATTTTCCAGAAAGGTACAGATTTTAGGAGGAACACAGCAATAATATGAGACAAACATCTGGACATTCTGTGAAAATCTGTACAGTTGAGAGGTATGTTCCTGACTTGTTTGGGGTGTTATGAGCGTTCTCACTCATTTTAATTGCCGAAAGGCAATTCTGGAATGCAGGGGCATGTGTATTGTGAGAGATCTGCTCTCAGACACACCTCCTGCACTCGTACACGGCTCTGTGTAAGTTTAACAGCACAGGCAGCGTGCCTTCATGAATATGCAAGGTGTGCTGCCATGCCGTACAGGAGCAGTCCCTGCCGTGCAGGAATAACTTATTCCTTCACGGCTGCTTGCTGAATCCCAGGGCATATGTAGTAAGTCACATAGCAGATTAATATACCGTTGAGAATATTCAGTAAAATCTAACAAATATTCTTTCATGTAAGAAACTCCAATGTCATTAGGCATTACAGTGAATAGTGAATCCACATCTAAAGTTACAAAAATACAGTCAGTAAAATTCACATTCTTAGACCAATCATATAGTTGCTTCAAAAAAATAATTTGTATCCTTAATGATTGTCCCAGTCTTTTCAAAGCCCACTCTTAGTCGGCTTTCTAAAAACTTTGGTGTGGGTTCCATTACCCACCCTCTAGCAAATACTATAGGTCTGAGTGGAGGCTTAGTCATAGATTTATACAGTTTAGGAAGCCCATAAATAAATGGAATGATGGGTTTGTCCACCATTAAATAATCAAATGTATCCTTATCTATTCTGTTTTGCTCAAAAATTCTTTTTATACTGTTGACAATAATACACGTGGGGCTAATATTAATGATTTTACTGAAAAGGAATCATTTAATTGGATTTTATGCTTAGGGGTGCATATTTTGCCTGGTTTGAATAGCTATGTATCTTTAAAGCATTTATTGAAATAGAAACACAAATGACCCTAACTGTTATCATGTGACCCACTTTTATATTATATAAATGATGGATGGGATTCTTTGTATTTTTTGTCTGATATGTCTGAAGAAGCCTTGTTTAAGGTGAAAGTTTTTACTAGCAGTTTTAAAAGTTGTTTGAGTCTAATAAACCTCTTCATTACCAGCTGCTCGTGGTTCCAGTGACTTCTATTTTACTTGTTTGTTTTTATTTTTGCAGTCACTGGATTTACTTGCGTACTGGCTGTATTTTTCTGCCTCTGTTAACAAGCAGCATATTACCTTGGTGCTAACCACAACTATATAAATGGCCTATCTCTGGCATTCAGACAATCCACAGGGCTTGAAACTAGTGATTTTAAGCTAGGGGGTCAAATGTAACATAGTGTGGTGATTTCCCCATCAGATGTGTAAAATGTGATATTTAGTACGTATAATGCTGTCATAAAATACACTATTAACATTATTTAAAATAAAGTGTCTGTTGTGCTTACCCCTTTTAAGGGGAAATGCTTAAAAAGTCACACTCAAACGAAATGTCAGGGTTTTTAAGATAGACTTAAAAGAAGTTAGTCAGTGAAGTCAGGAAAGAGTAAAGAAAGAACAAGATTGTAGACAAGCCTGAAAGAGTTTGTGCATGAAGATCAGAGTATCTGCTCTGGAGGAGACATGCGAGAAGGGTCAGCTAACCAGAGGAGAGTCTTGGTGATCCTTATATCCAACATGGGAGCAAAGACTGTATTTCATTTTGGTTTTTACATGGCACCAGAGTTAGGTACTCTAATATTATTTCTGACTGAGACCACTAAAGCCTTTATTTGTGCCACAGAAAACATGTGGTGCTCATCGTTTGATAATAAAATCACTTTTCTTTTCTATGTTAAGAACCACTTCTATATGTGGTGTTTTGGATTTAATAAATTGAAGGTTAGTATTAGTATGACTAAATTAATGAGTCTTTTAATTCAAAGTTAGAAAATACTTGGGATAACCAAAGTTGTACCATATAACAATTGTTGCCGTCTAGAGACCACCAAAGTCAAGTGCTGATAGCCTTGAGGAATTCATATATTTCTTGCATGAAACATAAGAGGGAGGAATAATAGTGGCTGGAAACTTTAATTTACCAGAAACAGACTGGAATAATATTGGTTCAACAGCATTAGTAAGGAAATTATTCACAAAGTATGTTCAGGAGCAACAATTGCTTCAGATTGTGAAAAAACTACCAGGGAATGGAACATACTAGACATTCTGTGTGTTCCTAGAAAAACAACTGTTAGGTCAAGTCAAGTTTTACCACTATTGATGTGCAGTGATGATGGGATTTTTAAGGTTAATTTGTTGCTAAATATTTCTGCCAAACTGAAATCTAAACCAACGCACAAAAGATTAATAACAGATTATATGGAAGCAAAACAGTCACTATGTAAAACTAACTGGAGTGATGCATTCAGTGGATAAACTGCAGAAGGTATGTGGAAAGTTTTGAAAGAGAAATTGTTTGAGTGCAAAAAATTAAAAAAAATGTTTAACATCAGCATTTAGGCATACAAACATTAGGGGGAATATATTTCCATAAGAACAAGATACTTGATTAAGGTGAGAGACAAAAAATATAAGAAATGGAAGAGACGTCGAACTACAACTTGTAAAAATGAAATAAACAAGCTGGACAAACAAATTAAGCATAGTGTGAGACAAGATCAAGAAAACTTTGAAGAAAAGTTCTATAAACATGTTTAGCATGTGTACAGAGTCTAAAATTTATTCTCAGACACCACAGATCAGAGATACATTTATAAAATCTTATGCAAAATAGTTTGGCTCCACAAAGGGGGTGATAAATTATCCTAGTGACATTCAGGTAACCTCAGATACTGAAATCGGATTAGATGATATTGAAAAACAACTATGCAAACTGGATCCAAACAAAACACAGGGAGGAGAAGGAATTAGTAATAATGACCTGAGAACATTTCAGCAAGAAATTATAGTACCATTATATTGATTAGTTACTAAGTCATATAAATGTGGTGAGATTCCCCAAGATTGGAAGCATGCACTTATTAATCCTGTCTTTAAGGGAAAGGGAAGTAGGACAAACCCAGAGTCATACAGACCCTTAAGTCTAGTTTCATGTTGTGGAAAAATAATGAAGGAGGTAAAATTGGATAAGTTATTATCAGAACTGGAAAAATGGGCCTTGAAACCATATATCAGCCTGCATATGTGACATACGTCTATTACCACCAGTAACATGATGTTCTATAACAACATAATAACAGCTATGAATAATAATTTGTGCTGTGATGTAATTTATATAGATTTAACATCACCCATTGATAGGGTCATACATAAAACACTGATCAATAGATTAGAACAACTAGGTATCGATGTACTCTTGAGGACATGAATAGCTACATAGCTTACAAATAGAACATGGCAAGTATCATACAGCAATTGGACAGGTAAAATTCTCGGTTACAGTCAAAGTGTTCCTCAGGGCTCTGTCCTAGGTCCCTACTTGTTTAGATTATATCTTTCAGATTTAACTTTATCATGTGAGATATTCTACAGTCTGTATGCAGATGACTTGAAATTGGGTAAACTGATTACATGTGTTACAGAAACGGTATATGTGTGCAAAACAACTTAACTAAATTGATCATTTGGGCACAGGAGAATAACATCCTGATAAATACATCAAAAACTAATCATATTTGATTTGGGGAACATAAATTAAAATGTGAATATTTAATACAGCACCCAGTGATTGAAACTGTATAGTCATTTAAGAACCTGGGTATATGGTAGATCCAGCTTTGAGTTTTTCTAGTCATATGAACTAATTGTTATAGAATTATAGATTATATACAAAGACATGTGTTACAGTGTTTCTCCCCGGGACTCCACTGAACATTGGCTCATTCCAAGTCAAACTTTCACAGTTAACAAATGTTAAATAAATAAAATAATAATAAAAAAATTTATAAAGTCTAGGAAATCAAAAATTATGAAGCCATAGTCTGTTAGTTACATTAGACCCAAACTTGAGTATGGAATAACAATATGAAAACCTTATAAGAAAACAAGCATGAGTAAACTGGAAAGAGTACAGTGGAAATATACCAAGGGCATCCATGGATGTGAAAATTTAAGTTATTATGAAAGACTAAACTATCTGAATTGGTACAGTGTCATGTATAGATATTTAAAAAGAGAAATAATTTAGGTATATACGGCATTTAGAGACAACCACCTCTGAGAATGTTTGGGGTTAACAAAAAGTAGTAGAGAATCATCCGACAACCTATGTAGCAGATTCTATAAGACTGAGAAGTATACTAATTGGTTCTCTGAGACAGCAGCTGATGTATGGAATAGATTACCAAATTACATTAAAGCATGTACTAGTTTAGCTATTTTTAAGAACAGCCTAGACACTTATGGGAAAAACTGTTCTGGTATATTTGCAGGCTAGAAGGGTATTAATGCCCATGCTTGAAATATTTGTATGTATGTATGTATGTATGCATGTATATAAAGATTTCACACTGAAATTACTTAAGTTTTTCTCCAAGTCAGAAGTTTGTAACTTCAAGTTCAGAGCTAGACCTCCTGTAGATCTCGGCAACTGGATCCTGAGTTACATGTATTTATGTAAGAATGTGTGTGTGTGTGTGTGTGTGTGTGTGTGTGTGTGTGTGTGTGTGTGTGTGTGATACACACACACACACACACATCACATAGATAGATTGGTAGACAGATAGATATGGTAACCCTATAATTAGTCGACCACTATTTTAAACAACAGCTTCCTTCCCATTCAGTCGATAGGAAAGCTGATTGACTTTTTGTGAGATCAACATAATCCCGGGTTGAAGAATATCACCTTTCATGGTACTGTGAGATTTGGGAGTTGGTATATTAAATTAGCAGCACGTGTGAGGGTGCAGGGAGGCCTGTCCCCTGCAAAAAATATTGTTTTTAATTTGCATGCTCCAAGATTATGTCTACTGCATGTGTACTGAAGTGTCAATTTTTTGTCAATGTTTTCTTCAGTAAATCCATATATCATACACATCTATGGAGCATTTAACATTATTTTAGTACATACATATAGTCACACTGTAGTTTTAGTATACAGACAACAAATTAAGCACATATATATTTTATCCAGTAGTTAAAGTTCACCTGAGACCTGTAACCAGAAGACTAGAATACTAAAAGTGTGAAAATGTTATGTTTGTTTTATTTACATAAGGAAGGGACTTACTAATGAAACTGGTCCTGTATACATATTGGATTCCCTGCACTTGTTCATTTATTTATTTATTTATTTATTTATTTATTGTTCAATTGGTATCAACTTTGTAAAGTTCACTGATTATATAGCAATTAAATTCTGCAACTGTAGACTCCTGTTCTAATGACTATAACCTTCAAAGGGATCTTCACTTGATGGTAATGTAACCAAGAAGATAGTATATAAGTAAATGGTGGGAGTACAAACCCCCCATTATGTATATTTTTTCAATTATTGATCTGAATTAAGTGTCAGATAGCAAAGAAGTGTGGCTACATTTGTTTTATTTTTAGTTAATATAATTGTGTCAGAATTACTATGTTGAAGGTTCATTTTGTTTGAAGTCAAGTATGTGTTTTTCAAAGATTTATGTTCAATACTTGTTATTCTCAATGATTACATGTTTTAATTATCTGGGCCTATATACATATATATATATATATATATATATATATATATATAGTATCTCTCTCTCTCTCTCTCTCTCTCTCTCTATATATATATATATATATATATATATATATTTCTTTATTTCTTTATGTATATTTGTTTATCAGGGAGATTACTTATCTCAATGGACCATTTGCAGGAACAGCCCAGGTGAATAGAGTCACATAAAAATTAACAAAACATATTTACAAATACAGGGATTTGCTAAAAAAATATATCTATTTGCATATTTACAGATGGCAAGAATGTGCTACAACATTTAGTTCAAGAAGCAGTTAATAATGTCAAAACATGGATGGAAAAATGGAATTATGCTTAGCAAAGCTTTATGGATAAGATGTATTCATAATGACTGAGATGACTTATGCTACAGGGATAGCAGCATATCATTATATAGAGAGGTATGAAGACATTAGAAGCGGCAAGTGAGAATAGTTTCGGAAGAGGACAGATAAAAGGTGTGAGAGGCATGCAGAGGAAGAGGAGTAGAAAGGAGATGAAGTGTAAGAGAAATGCAAAGAGAGAAGGGAAGTAGGCTGAATGAAAGGCAGCAAAGGGGATGACAAGATGAAATAAGGATGGATGAAATAGGGATAAAGGGGTATGTGACAGAGTTGCAAGGTTCATGTGACCTGAGTGAGTGCAGCTGCACTTTGCCTGGGTGAAGAGGTGCTCCTTGAGTTGTTGTCTGTAGTCAGAGTACTTGTGGACATCTTGGATTGAGAGAGGAATGGAGTCCCATAGTTTAGGTGCTAGGATGTATAATGCATGGTTAGTGCAATAGACTTTTCTTTTTGGAGTTGTTAAGGTGAGTTGAGATTGAGAGATACCCCTGAGGTTATATGTGGGGGGTTTAGTGAAAAGATTATGGTGAGAGGAGGCGATGTCTTAGGAGAAAAGGCTTTGTGAATTAGTGATAATAGTAGGATGGTGGTTCTCATATGTACTAGGAACCATTTAGCTTTGGCGAGAGTTAGACAGTGGTGTTCATTATTGGGCAAGTTAATAAAGAACCAGCATATTTTATTGGAGATGGTCTGTAAGATGGTGGCATTTTTCTTTGAGGCTCCAGCTATAATGGGTAGTCCATATTCGAGATACCATAAGAGTATGCCTTTGGCTATGGCAGCTTTGGCAGGCTTGGGCAGAAGAGGCAATATCTTGTTCACCCAGAACAGTAGTGAGCTGATCTTTTTGCATGTGTTTTGAATGTGTAGTTGAAAGTTAAGTGATTGGAATAGCCAAAGGCCAAGGTATTTAAAGGATGCTGTAGTTTCTATGGTGCTATTGTTAACATCTTTAATATTAAGGAAGCTGGGTGCTTTGGCTATGTGTTGGTTGGCTCCAAATAGCATTGCTTTTGTTTTTAAGGGACTGAGTATAAGATTCTGGCCTATTAGCCACTGGTTAAGGGTTCGGAGGTCATCTTGGAGATGAGTTTTTATAACAGAGTGAGACTGGTTTGACCTGTTGATGACCATGTCATCTGCATAAAGCATTATATGTATCTGAGGATGATCAGATGGGAATTTGTTCATAAATATGGAAAGGACTAGAGGGGCTAAAGTACAACCACTGGGGACTCCTTTAATAAGAGGAGCCATTTCAGACGTGGTGATGCCTACTGTCACCTCAAAGGATCTATTGGGTAGGAAGTCTACAAACCAAGCTTTTGCATCATCACCAATGTCTATTTCAGTTAATTTGTCATTGGTCAATTCAATCAAAGCCATTTGTGGTGTCAATAAAGGCAGCTCCTTTCAGGTTGCCTTTGTCCATATTGGATAATATGTCATTTGTGAGGAACAGAGAGCTGTTATCATTCTGTGTCCAGACCGGAACCCAGACTGCTTCTATGCACAGGAAGATCATGTAAAATATCGTCCTTCTGGTACATGTACCACCTTTGAGAGTCCCCCCAGGACCTTCTTCAGCCCTAAATGTCATGAATCGGCTGATTACCAGGTACTGAGATTTAAATAATGCTACTTGCAGCTATGCCTCATTATGTTAATCTGGCAATAAGGACAGAGAAGTAACACTCTGAGCTGCTTCCTGTGCCAAAGGTATACCATATGACTGCTTCGACCTTCATTTGACTACTGTTTAACTCTAAGCAAGTTACTTAGCCAGTCTGTGCTCCAGTGTTGTCCATGAAAAGGAAATTTGGTGTTTAGTGGATTTACCTGGTAAACAAAAGATAACATAAAAGTTTCTGCTCAATTCTAATCTGTTTCTGAATCAACACAATCAAAAGGGACAGTGTGCAATATCCACCACTCATTACACAAGACATTCCATGTATTGCTCACTGAGACCTATACATATTCTGTTTATCCATGTTATCTTTATTTTTTTAGGTTTTGATTACTGATTCCTCTCATTCCATTAGGATGGTGTAATTCTGACAGTCGTGTGTTGAATAAATGACATATTTTTTTTCTTTGAGTGATTTGTCTAATGAATTACTTTCTATTTGAGTTTTGAGATAAAGTTTAACATTTCGATAATGGCAGGTAATCTTGTAGTATAATTGTTGCAGTGTCATGATTGTTATATTCAGGTTCACACTCTAATAGTTCAGTTTTGTTTTTATTTAGTTTAATTGTTTTTAATGCATATTTTTAAATTAATTTTTCTGATAATAATCCCATTTTCTGACTTTATGGCTGTGGCTGTGATTTTTTTAATTTTTTTAAATTAGTTGATGTTTAAGTTTTTTTCATTCAAATTTTCTATTCTATTTCTATGAGATTTTGTGTCATGAATGTACATGTTTTAGAGTGAAGTGTATTAAAGCTTTTTTTTTGTTGCTATGAATGCATTTGAATTACAATCACTGATTATGTGCATAGAATGTTGAGAAAAGTACAGTTGTGCAAGTTACACTTACCTGCAACATTAAATGTCTAAATTACTCACTTCTTCAGTAGTGTTTAGGCTATATGAGCTATGTCCTGCCCAGGACGCAGCAACTGGCCAGCTTCTAAATGGTCTGTCTCATTCCCACATCTTCATTATGACTGCTGATTGATTAGCCCTGTGGAGGGAAATCTGCAGTCAGAGTGAAGCTTTCTTCAGGACTTTCCTGCCCATAAGTTGAGGAGTGCACTCATCTTGAACTTCAAAGAGATATAATATAGTACCGAAAAAAAAGTGTATATACTAACCAGTAACTATGTACACAAAAAAAAGCGATGGAGGCTAGGTGCAGTTACTGCAGCAGTGAGAAATTCCAACATCTACTGTTATGGGTAAGTGCAACTTACACAACTGAACTGTTTACCATTCTCACTGCTACAGTAGCCTTCAGAATATAATTGATTACCAAAGCTTATCCAACATGGGAGGAGGAAGGGCATGGATCCAGGAGCCCTCGGAGAATGGTTCTGGCAAAGCCAGTCCTGGACCTGGAAAAGCACTCCAGTTTATATCGCTCTGTAAAGATATGTACAGAAAACCATGCAGCTTCTTCTAGAATACTTCGAGAGACCACTCTTTTCACATAGGCCATCATAGATGCCAAGGCTCTAGTAGAATGTGCCTTGATACTGCCTGGAACTGGTTTACCATGGTGGGTATAATAAAAGGCAATAGCTAAAGACAATCATCTAGAAATAGTCTGTTTTGACATGGGTTGTCCTTTCTTTGTCCCATCATAAGAAATAAAGAAATAACTTATTTGCTTTTCTAAAAAATGTAGTTTTTTCATGATAATACCTCAGCTGCAATGTACGTCCAGAGTAAGTAGAATTCTTTCTCCCTGGATCTTATTATCTAGATGGAAGACCAGGAGATCAATGGCTTGATACAAAGTAAATTCTGAAATAACTGTGCATGAATGAGGGATTTGTTCTTAAAGAGACAACATCCCTATGATAAAAACAGTTAAGGCTCACCCACGGTGAGAGCTGGCAATGAAGATACTCTTCTTGCAGATGTCAGAACAATGTGAATAAGAGTTTTCCATGTAATAAACTTCAAATCAGCTTGATGAGCTTGTTCAAATGGAAACATAGTTAACTTTTCCAGCACAAAGTTAAGATCTCAAGAAGCAGTGACCTGTTTATGAGGATGTGCCAGGTATAAAACTCCCTTCAGAAACCATGTCATTAAAAACAGAAGAAAGAGAAGTATCCAAGGGCTGACATGCTAAAATGGCCACAAGACAAACCTTGACGGAGGAATAAGAAAAAACAGAGGATAGTAATACACAAATATCTCTATACCAGTGGCACATAATCTCTAATGGGGCCCTGGTTATTGTCTAAGTACCAACTACAAAATCTTTTCCACCTACCAGTATAAAATTTCCCAGTAGCAGGTTTTCTTATCTCGTTTAGTACTTTCTGCATGTGCTCATTAGAAAGGTGCCAAAAAGGTATCAGCACCGAATCATCCATGCAATTAGTTGAAATTGTTTGAGAATGGAGTATATCAAACTCCCTTATTTTATGTGAGCAGGCCCAGTCTGTGAGGAAGCTATGGGTATTTGCCCTTGGTCAGTTCCATAAGTATAGAGAACCAGCGTTGCTTATGCCAAAAGGGGGTCATCACAATGTTTTTGAATGATCTTTCTCAATCTTCAGAATTGCCCTGGATATCAGTGTAAATGATACAAATACATAAAGGAACATTCTCAACCATAGGAAAGAAAATGCATCTGTTCTCTAAGCTTGCTTGTGATGTCCCCTGGAGCACAGTTTGTTCAGTGGTTTGAAATGAAAGGAGGGAAACAGATTTTTCTGAGGTGCCCCACAGCTCTTTCAATTCCAGAAAGGCCACCACATTCAATTTCCTTTTGTGAGGGTTTGTCCTGCTCCTGCTCAGCTCATCTGCCCTCTATGTTTTGCTTTGATAGTATATAAGATGCTTGGAAAGATATTCAGTTCTGTAGAGCTAACTCCCAAGTCATCATAGCCAGCCTACAAATGGAGTAAGATCTTGTTCTTCCTGTTTATGTAGCACATAACAATTGTATTGTTGATAATTATCTATAGTGCTTCTAGGGACCACGGATGATGCAGAGAATTCAATGTATGAATCGCAACCAACATGTCTTTGATATTTATGTGCTTTGGTCTGTCTACAGAATTCAACATGCTCAGCACCATTACCCCCATGGAAACTGCCCCAAGACCACCAAGCAAAATCTGTTGTGTCTGTGGTTATAGACTGTCTTTGAGTGTGGGGAGAAAAGGGGAGATCTGGATTTGTTTCTATTTGATGTCTTCAACAATGCAGTTTCGTTTTGACAAACCCTAAAAATGGAATCTGAAATTTCAGTGCCTGCAAATGTTGGTTCCATGGATTTTGCGAGAAGAATCACAAGAATCATAAAAGCCCTGAACCCCAATAGGATCCTGAAGAATTCTCTTGCAGAAATTTGAGACTGACTGGATAAGCTCAGGAAAGTTTCCAGATAAAAATCATCTTCTCATGTGTCAAATATAGTCTTCTGTCTTGGAGTCAAGGAGGATTTCTGAACATTTATCTGGAACCCCATATTGGTGAGAAGAGAAGAAACCCATTCTATTGACTTTTGATATCTGGGAAAAGACCTTAGATAACTAAGTCATCTAAATGAGGAAATGTGTGAATACCATTCAGTCTGCGATGAGCTATGACTAGGGCACTTGGTAAACACCCTGGAAGCTGTAGATAACCCAAAGAGTAATGCAGAGAACTGATAATTTGATCCAAACACAGAGAATCTGAGAAATTTCCTGAACCTGTAGCTATGGATATGTGAAGATATGCATCTTTTAGATCTACTGCTGTCATAAAACACCCTTGAGGTAACAAATTATGAAGGGTCATCATCTTGAATTTTGGTACTTTCACATACAAATATTGAAAGGAAGGATCTAGAAATGGTCTCCAAGTAGGCTCTTTCTTTGATACCAGAATCATTCTGGCAAAGAAGCGTTTGCTTTTTTGATCTAAAGGTACTTGATCTATGACTCCTAGGGTGAGTAAATGCTAAATAACCTGAGGGAAAAAAATGTTTTGTTTGGAGGGTGGGGAGGAAGTGCCCTGAAGAGACGAATCCATATCCAGTATCAGCTGTAACCCTCCTGAACCACTTTTAGCATCAAAGAGTCTGAAACTATCTGTTGCCAATGGGTAATGTAAACGGCCAGTTTCTTAGACAGGTTTTATGTGATAGAGGCAGGAGGGGAGGGTATGGAGGATAGAATGCTAACATGGTCATTCAGAAGTATGAAACCGTTTCTTGGTTGTAAAGGTCCCTGTTTTTTGCTATTCCCCTCCTGTCATCTTTTTTTTTTCCTGTTTTGCTTGCGAAGGCAAGGATCATTTGTTCTGACTTTTAATAGAGCAGGAAGATTTGGGAGATTTATAAGGGGGCTCTGAAATGTCTTAGAAACTCCCTGCACACCCGTCTTCATCAGATTGTTTGAGGTCCTGAGCAGCAAACAGACAAGACAAAATCTCCTTATCTAAAGCTGAATTTAAAATTTCAAACTTAATGTCATTGGCAAAATTCTGGTTACTTACATGGGAATATCTCTTCAACACTGTAGCAGTGGCCCTAGACACCATATCTGTATGATCATACACACTCTTTAAGGCATGTTTGGATACTTGAGAATTATTAGAAACGATGGATTTTAGAAAGGAATTACCTTCAGAAGGAAGTGCAGTAAATAATTTTCACAAACTGTACAAAACAGAATAAACTTCCACATATTGTATGTGCATGACATTAAGAATTCTGTACACCCAAACTGGAAGTAGAAGAAAATATTCTCTTACTCGTTTTGTCCACTGCCTTTCCTTCTTTGTCCATAGAGGAAGGATTGGTGGAAACTGGCAGTCTATTCCCAACTGCAGAAGATGTAGAAATAGTCAATGGATCAGAACTAAGGTGGAAAATTTTTTTAAATCTAGCTGCCATTTTGGTAAGTGAAGCTTGAGAATCAGTATTATTACAAGCAGCATTAAATACATTCTCCAAGGCTGGTACAACAGGAGTTCTGAGACTGGAATGAGGCAAAACTGTTTAAAACATATCTTAATATCTCCTCGAATCAGGGGGACCTGTTTTCAAAAAAATCACTTCATCCTGGCTATCACCTCATTCATCCTGGCTATTGCCTGAGAAATTAGAAGACCAAGTTTCCTCTAAATCAGAGATATGGGGTTGGAAATCTGAAAGAGAAGAAGTCCTGTCTCAATCTATGTCAGTATGCTCTGACAAATTATCCTCAGGAATTTCTTTGTTGACTTTATTCTCAGGTAAAGATTTCTGAACACCAGGATTAACAGCCTGTAATAATTTCCTAGCTAAGGTAATAAAAATTATCTTATCAAACAGATACCATGTCACTTAATGTGTTTTTTCTTTGCAGGGAAAAACCTTGGATAAAGACCAACTCAGAGAAGGCACTTCTTCCCCATCGAAAAGTCTCTTTCCCTGGCTACCACAACATCTCCTAGAGCATCTTCCAGACCCAGAGTAGATGGTCTTCCCATGCCCATATTGGATACTGGAACAGCCAATGAGGACATGGCTGACCACTGATTCCTGATGGCTGAACGTCATACACCAGAGGAAGCCAGAGAGGTAAAATGGTCTAGGGAACAACAAACAGCCACTACAGATTCACTCACTATTGGCTGCGGTATTAACTCAATCTGTGGTGTTGGCAAGGGCTCTTTGTTAAGTTGTTTTTTCTTTCAAGGAGAAGTGGGAGACAGGACAGCAGGAGCAAGTTAAGTAACTATTCATGCTCTAACCAAGAAGGGAGTGTCAAAGCTTGTATTCTGCTGAAACGAGTCAGTCAGAAGGTGTCTGTGATATAAAAAAATGAGACCACAATAAATCATTTCAAAACTTTTCAAACCTTTAATGTGACCTATAACCTGTACAATTTAATTGAAAAGCAAATCTGTTAGGAGAAAAAATATAAAAAATAAAAAATAAAAAACAATAAGCTGATTGCATAAGCGTGCGCACCCTTAAACTAATACTTTGTTGAAGCATCTTTTAATTTAATTACAACATTCAGTCTTCTTGCTCTAGCATTGTCGCCTCACAGTAGGACGCTGTCCGGTTCGATTCTCAGCTAGAGCGTTTTCTACGTGGAGACATGCATGAATGGGCATACCTTCGTTGAAGGCTGTGCATCAGGGCTGGTAACTCGGCACGTAAAAATCAACTACCAATCATTAGCGGACCGGAGTTCCGCTGTGGCGACCCCTAACCGGGAAAAGCTGAAAGACACAACAACAACAACAACATTCAGTCTTCTTGGGTAGGAGTCTATTAGCATGGCACATCTTGCCTTGGCAATATTTACCCACTCTTCCTTGCAAAAGCGCTCCAAATCTGTCACATTGCAAGGGCAGCTCTTTTGCACAGCCATCTTCAGGTTACCCCACAGATTTTCTATTGGATATAGGTCTGGGCCATTCCAAAACTTTAATTTTCTTCTGGTGAGGTCATTCTTTTGTTGATTTGAATGTATGCTTGGGGTCATTGTCGTACTGAAAGGTGAAATCCCTCTTCATCTTCAGCTTTCTAGCAGACGCATGAAGGTTTTGGGCCAAATGTGACTGGTATTTGGAAACGTTCATAATTCCCTCCACCATGACTAAAGCCCCAGTTCCAGCTGAAGAAAAGCAACCCCAAAGCATGATATTGCCACCACCATGCTTCACTGTGGGGATGATGTTCTTTTGGTGATGCGAAGTGTTGTTTTGTGTCAAAAGTACCTTTTGGAATTGTGGCCAATAAGTTCAACCTTGGTCTCATCAGACTATAACACATTTTTCCACATGCTTTTGGGAGACTTGATGTATTGTTTTGCAAATTTTACCCAGGCCTGGATGTTTTTTTGTGTAAAAAAAGGCTTCCATCTTGCAACCCTACCCCATATTCCAGACATATGGAGAATATGGCAGATTGTTGTCGCATGTAGTACACAACCAGTACTTGCCAGAATTCCTGTAGCTCCTTCAGTGTTGCTGTAGGTCTCTTGGCAGCCTACCTGACCAGTTTTTGTGTTGTCTTTCATCAATTTTGGAGGGACATCCAGTTCTTTGCAAATTCACTGTTGTCCCATATTTTCTCCACTTTTTGATGACTTTCACTGTTTTTCATGGCATATCCAATGCTGTGAAAATATTTTTTATACACTTCTCCTGACTGATACCATTCAACAATGAGATCTCCCTGATGCTTTGTAAGCTCTCTTGTGAACCATGTTTTTTGCTGTAGCAGGCAACTGAGTAAATGATAGGAAAATCCTACTAGGACAGCTGAACTTTATTTGGGGTTAATCAGAGTCTCTTTAATTGATAGCAGGTGTGTACCCAAGAAGATTGAATGCTGTAATTAAATCAAAAGGTGCTTCAACAAAGTATTAGTTTAAGTGAGTGCACACTTATGCAACCAGCTTATTTTTTATATTTTTTCCCCTAAGAGATTTGTTTTTCAATTGAATTGTACATGTTATAGGTCACATTAAAGGTGGGAAAAGTTTTGAAATGATTTATTGTGGTCTCGTTTTTTTAGATCACCAAAAATTGGTGTTTTAACAGGGGTGTGTATATGTCTTATACTGACTGTAGTTAAATCGAACAAATACTTCTCTGTTGGGTTTGGGGGGAGCCCAATGGCACTTCCATGTGGAGGACTTTGTATGACCCCTACTCCTCTCTTATTATTCACTCTCCAATGTCATTACATATTGGAGAAAAGCTAAGGGTGAAAGTCATTATAATACTTCTAGACTCTTGCTCTGACATGCCATGATCTCAGCGTACACATATACTAATAGAAATCAAGTGTTCAAACAGTGCTACAAGTAGCACTTGATCACATATGAGGGAAAGCACAAAGTAGGAGTCATTCTCAAGGAGGTAAGCAAGCAATCAGCTATTTGGAGTTATAAGAAATCCTATAGATAAATAGATACATAGATAAACAAACAGATATACTGATGGATAGATGTAGATAAATAGATACAGATAAATGGTGTCATTATGCCTTTTGTGACTACTTTCATCGATATTATGTTTTGCAGCATTCAACAAAATTTTATTTGATTTACTGCTGTAGTTAGAGCATGACATACTGTAGCAATTTAAGTCAAAGGGTGCAGCCAGTTCACTTACACTGCTGTTTTGTGACATGGTGTCTCTTTTGTCTGAGATAAGCAGTCAGTGATGATAAGGCAATTTTCAGAGTCTGTATATTAAAAGTAGCTGGTGCATGCACAGTGCATCTCCCCATGTGGGGGGATGCATGGGCACTCCCCACAACAAATATGCTGTTTTTATTATTTTTAATATTATAATTATGTTTTGGTGGATTTGATAGTTCCAAAGGAAGTTGCTAGTTTCAGTGTTTTGTGCTTGATGTATTTACTTCTTATGAACCTTGATATAGACAAAATGCTAAATATCAGAAACTCGAACTCCATATGGTTGAGACCATATGACGGAGTTTTTGAAAACTCAAAGCTTTTGAATGGAGATTGCGGTACAAAGAGGATCAGGAAGTTTACCCTTTTCCTCACTGTAGTGCAATCTCATAGTTGGTATATATATATATATATATATATATATATATATATATATATATATATATATATATATATATATATATATATATATATATATATATATATATATATATATATATAATATTCAGGGGGTGTGGGAGATGCAGGGGGATAGCCCCCCCCACAAAAATGTAAAAATGTAGATTTTTTTTTTTTTTTTTGATGTTCGAGTTTTCAGAAAGTTTCTGAAAAGCTGACCATATGATATAGACCCAAATATATATATATATATATATATATATATATATATATATATATATATATATATATATAGATATATATATATATATATAGATAGATAGATACACTCACACACACACACACACACACACAC
The DNA here is from genome assembly GCF_019279795.1 of Protopterus annectens. NCBI lineage: Eukaryota > Metazoa > Chordata > Ceratodontiformes > Protopteridae > Protopterus > Protopterus annectens. Next base: position 1,765,571,270 of record NC_056731.1, read on the forward strand.
ACACACAAAACCAAAAAATCTATTATAGATAAAGTTCTGGGCAGGCATAAATAAACTACTCCACCCAGGGCAAACTACTACTCCAACCCCCTCAGCTTTAATCCATAAACCCCCGGAGGACACTGCTAATGCCTTTAATAGTTTCTTTACTGAAACTATCTAGGCCCTAGCTAGTCAACTAACCCCTAGTTGCTCTAACTCAAATAATGCCATGTCCAGTTCTCAACTATCGTTCAGCTTCCTACCAGTTTCCACTTCATTTATCCATGGCCTTCTCAAAATCCTAAAACCAACTACCATCTCTGCTGATCTTCTCTCTGCACAGTACCTGCAAAAAGAGGCAAATGCCATAGTCTACCCCATTTCCATCTTAATCAATAGAGCCATAACAGAAGCCACCATCCCCTCCATCTGGAAAATATCCCATGTCATCCCACTTCATAAAGGTGGCAGTTCCACTGAACTGTCCAATTACAGACCCATAGCTATTCTTTCACCCTTGGCCAAAATCATGGAGAAGTGTATCCACAAACAACTGTTGTACCATCTTACTCAGAACAATCTGCTGGCAAACATTCAGCATGACTTCAGGCCTTATCATAGTACCACCTCAGCCTTCCTTTCTTTCTCCAATACCATAAATCAGAACCGAAATAACAATAGACTTTCCTCAGCCCTCTTTCTAGATCTCTCCAAGGTCATTGACATGGTTAACTACCAACCTCTCATCCAAACACTGAAAACCATTTCCTTAGATAACCTTGCCCTACATTGGTTCAAATCTTATTTGAGTGGTAGACAACAGGCTGTCCTTTGGCAGGGCAAACTATCTAGCCTTCTACCTAAAACTCTAGGAGTCCACCAGGGCTCCATACTAGGACCCCTCCTATTTTCCATTTTTATTAATGACCTCCATACTGTTATCCCAGATGCAACCTGTATTCAATATGCAGATGACTCCATGTTAATTTGCTCAGCCACCAACCAGACAAACTTACTGACCTTAACCCAGAATACTTCCAACACAGTTGAAAATTGGCTCTCAGATCGACGTCTTATCCTAAATCTTAACAAAACAAAGCTTTTACTCTTCTCCCCTATGCGTAAATCCACTGTGCTATCCTTTTCCATAAAATCCATTAATGGTACTATTATTTCACCTGAGGCCTACACAAAACTTTTAGGTGTAATTGTAAACAACAACCTCAAATTTGATTTGCATGTTAACCAAACTATTAAATCCAGTAATAAAAAACTTGGCTCATTATACAAGATTAAACCTTTCCTAACACCACATGCTAGAACTGCTATTGCCCACTCTCACCTACTCTCTACGCTTCTTTATGCCTCCCCATTATACACTAAACTGAATAAAGCTGAAATTAATAAGCTGTCTAGCTGCTATAACCACATTGCTAGATTTGCGACCGTAATGCCCTATAGAACATACCATTGTCTTAACCTGAAACATCTTGGCTGGCTTGAACTGCATAGCCTACTTCAGTACAATCAACTAATAATGGCACACAAAGTTCTAAACCATCCCGAAAATACTCCTTCACTCAAAAACATTATCAACCCCTATAGTAATCCTAGGCCACTTCGGTCATCTAATAAACCTCTGGTCCAAATATCTACAACCATCAACTTAGCTGGAAACTCTTTGTTTGCCAGCTCTGTTGGTAACATTTGGAACTCACTTCCTGCTAACCTTACACAAGAATCCTCCCTGACCCTATTTAAAAAGAGCCTTAAACAGTATCTACCAACACAATGGTCATGTCCTTGTTTCAGTCCTGACTAACTTCTTCTCTATCAGTGTGTGCTAACATCTCTTTCCTGCAGTCTTAGATGTGTTCTATCTTGTTAGTCAACTACTTCAAATTATTATGCATGATTGTAAGAATAATATTGCTGTCTGAACCTGAGACTGTTAACTGTTCATTATATGTATATTGGAACTATCTTAGTTTATTTTTATGTGTATGTCTGGAGCTTTTCTCCCCAGGCCTCCACTGAAAATGGACATGCATCCAGTCGGACTATCCCGGTTAATAAATGTAAAATAAAATAAATAAATACATACATATATATATATATATATATATATATATATATATATATATATATATATATATATATATATACATACACACACACACACACACACACACACACACATATTTATTTATTTATTTATTTATATATGTGTGTGCGTGTATGTGAAAAAGAAAAGAATGGGTGATGCCAGTATTGTTGACTAACTGTATTTCTATTTGCAATTGCATCAGACTACTTTGATTGATTGAATCCATTGCAGTGCTGAATATTTTACATTAAAAGAACTGCATTGTAGTGGGGTATAAATATATGAGGGGTGTTGAGCTTTGGTTCACAGACTCTACATATGTAGCACTGCATCAGGCAGAGAGAGAGTGTGTGTGTGTGTGTGTGTGTGTGTGTGTGTGTGTGTGTGTGTGTGTGTGTGTGCGTGCGTGTATGGGTGGGTGTCTGTGTTTTTGTGTGCTTAAACATAGCTGCTCAGCATTTGACAATGACGCCAGAGAGTTTGAGGAATTTTGCTTGCATCTGAAGTCATCCTTGGCAAGAGAAATAATTTTAAATTTTATTTTGCATGTTTTTTACTTGTGTTCACTGCATTATTGAAGATTCCTGTGCTATTTAGTATTTTTTCTTTACTTGCTTAGAGTTTTTAAGTCACATTTTTACACTGCTGCAATGACTGCTGTTCTGTAATTATAGTGCTCTAAATACACTGTATCTGTTGCTGACATTGCTTTTAGGTTCATAGATTCATAGGTTGGTACTAGGGTATCAGCCCTAGGGGCTATACAAGCCAAGCCATAACAATTTCCTGGATATTTCTTTCCACAATATTTACTTCCCTGGACCTCTGTCTAGCAGGGCGACTGACATGATCCCCAGGGTGAATTTCCTATCTCCCATCCAATCAAGGTTCCTTTTGAAGAGGGCCAAAGAGGCGCTCTGCTTGACATGTATGGGCAGTCTATTCCAGAGTCTGGGGAGTCTCTGGGTCAGGAACCTATCCCTCCAGCATGTTTTGTTCATTGTGATGACAAGGTTTAGATCCCTAGAGTGTGTGGCTCTGGGGGATTTGGATTTCTTTAAGTGTAGCATGTCCAACAGCTCTGGGTTTGACATGGTCTTGTATGTTAAGCAGAGATTGCCTCTGACTAGACGATATGTGACAGAGTATAGCTGGAGTTTTTTCAGATGGTCAGCATAGGGCATCTGCTTTAGGCTGGTGATTCTTTTAGTGAAGTATTTCTGCGGCCTTTCCAGTTGTTGCAGATGTCTTCAGAGGTACATACAAATGGGGCATTGTATTCTATAATGAGGGATGAGTACAGTGGGACAATGACCTCCTTTTTCTGGATGAAAAGCCCTTAGTGATGAGGTGTGCCACATAGAAGGATTTCCTGACTGTTGTGGCGATGTGGTTATCAAAAGTGAGACCACTGTCCACTTGTGTCCCTAAGTCTCTCATCACACTTTCGATGTTTAGTGTCCTGCCACCTATGTGGTAGTTCATGGGTACATGTTTTTTTCCAAAGGGGATAACTATACATTTCTTGGCATTAAGCTTGAGCCCACGGCTCTGGCACCAGGCACCTGTTTCTGTAAGACCCTTTTGTAGAATATCCACATCATTTGGGGATTGAATAATGGCTCCCAGTTTGCAGCCATCTGCAAACTTTGTTAGCCAGAGTCCCTTAGTGTTGGTCTGTACTTCAGAGAAGTAGATGCCAAACAAGAGTGGTCCCAGGACTGAACCCTGAGGTACTCCACTTGTCACTTGTCTGAAGCTGGATTAGGAGTCGGCTACTTTTACAGTCTGGGTTCTCTCAGTAAGCCAGTTGGCAACCCATCGAGTGACGTAGGGATTTATGCCCAGCTTAGTAAGTTTATCTATGATTCCAGAGTGGGGGATGGTGTCAAAGGCCTTGGCGAGGTCCAGATAGGCTGTGTGGCCCGCCTTACCCTCGTCCACAGCTCTGGGGACTGATTTGAAGAAGTCAATCAGATTCAGGAGACAAGCTCGGCCCTTCACAAACCCAAACTGGGTGGGGTCCAGAGTTTGAAGGTTGCCAATGTCTTTGTTTATAAGTTCCATGATAATGCATTCCATGCCCTTGCAGATCAGGCTTGTCAGACTGATGGGACGGTAGTTCCCAGGATCCAAGGTGGATCCTCCCTTGTGGAGCGGGATAACTGTAGCTGTGCGCCACTCAGTGGGCACGAAGCCTGAGGTGAGGCTATGATTAAACATGACACTTAGGTGGGGTGCCAGTTCATTTTGTAGTTCATGTAGTACACAGCCTGGGATGTCATCTGGTCCCATGGATGCTGTATTCTTAGCTTTGGAGAATGTTGTTTCTACCTGTGTGGCTGTGATTATCGGAATTTGGCAATCTTTTGATATTGAGATGGGCCCTTTAGGGGGTGAGAGGGGAGTGAAGTTGGCACTAAATCGATCTGCCAGGATATTGGCAATATCCTTGGGATCAGTATTTTTAATGCCATTCTGTTGTAGCTCAGAGCAGATCTGAGCATTGCCATTTAGATTCTTGACATAACTATAGAATGCCTTGTGGTTGTCTTTGGAATCTTTGGCAATTTTATTTTCATAACTAGCTTTTGAGGATTTTATGAGGAATCTCAGCTTCTTACTGAGGCTGGTGAGGGAGTTTTTTGCATCCTGGGATTTTCCTCTTTTCTGCAACAGTTTCTTCCTTTATCCCTTTACTCTGTCTCCTACTAACTATTAATGGGTGATATATGCCTAACCTACAAGACATTTTCAAATCAGGTCCAGATGAAATTGTTATAGATTCACAAAACAAACAGCACATGGATTACCAGATCCAAGGATCTAATCCTGTCCTGTGAACTGAACAAAACATGCTGGAGGTACAGATATATGTCTCAGAGACCCCTTCTTTGGAACAGGCTACCTATTCACGTGAAGCAGAGCCCTTCACTGACCCTCTTCAAACTCAGTTTGGATCAATGGATGGGGAATCATAAATTCACTCCTCAGGTGGCACATATGTCCCTTATGGAAAGGTGCAGTCTGTAAAATACCCAAAGGGATAGACACAAACCAAAGCCATCTTCTAGCCCTTAAGTATCAAAAATCTAGGTAAATCTGGGTAATAATGGCTAGGCTTATAAGGGCTCTTGAACAGTTAGCCTGGTAATTGCCAGTAAACCTAAACTTGGGATTATAGAACACTGTGGGTAGAGTAGTTCTCTTGCCTGCTTTGTGCACTGTTGTGTGATCTCAGGGTAAGTATATACCTGAAGTTGCAATGTTTTGGGGGTACATCTCCCCCTCCCAACAAAAATGTACTTTGTGAATTTGACAGATTGTGAGCAATTGTATTTTTTTTTCCAATACATCAGCTCCTAATGATGTGTCATTCCAATTAGCTGACAGAAAGTCATTAGACATTTTGCAGGTATTCATATATAGATAGTCAGAGATAAAGAGATAGCATAGCAGGGAAAACAAGGACACAGCCAAATAAGAATACCTTGTTGTAAGAGAAAGCTGTTACTAGCAATGCTTCTTCAGCTGTGAGGCAGACTTTCAGAGACATTACCCAAACGTCAAGTTGTTATTTCCATACAACACTGAACAAAATAGTAGCACCTTCCAATATTTACATTTTTGTTTACCCCTTAGTTGCATACATTGACAGTATGAAACTTTCCCCCAGAATGTGTCTAAATATGATCTAATATTTTTATATTTCAGTGCTCTTGTTATTAGTTGTTCAGTACACATGAATCATTGTTTATAGTTGCTTGTATTTAGATGAAGCTGGCATGCACAGAAGAGGGATCTTAAAATGATAGTCCACGTGTTCTTGATATGTGTGGATATTCCATAATGAATGATGCAACAGCATTTGGAATCAGCAGGCTTAAGTTGTTAACTATTTACAGAACAAAGTGCTTTGTTCATCAGCATTGCAGCTGTGAAGTAGGACCTCCAAAATGATTCAGTTCCTTTTAATTTTGCTGATCACGGTGGCTACCAAATTTTCATATCAAGTGATCCTCTTTTTCTGTTTGTAGTTATCTGACAATCTGCTGATAGGGACAGCTGTCTTAAGCTAAGGCAAGGTGATGACATGCTGTGCCCAAAATAGAATGTAAGCTTTGGTTGCTGGGAACTGCCATCCTGAATCTTTAAAATCTTTGTTTTACCGATTTCTATCCATTGAAGAATTACCAGACAACAGACTGAATACCAGTAAGTCAACAACTAATTATGTTTACAAGACTGAAAAACACATTCTCAGAGAAGCAGTATGTTTTTGTCTCTGTTTTAGTGGCTTTCTTTGTTGGCATTCATTGCAGCAGCGTTAAATCGCTTCAAGAGGAAAAGCAACTGAGCTTTTTGTTATAAAAACGGAGTTTATTGCTATTGAAGTCAAGTTTACTTAGCGTGCAAATATCATGAATAAATAATCATTTATGTACAAAGCTGCTGTTTTAAAATTTATCAGATTACAGTGGAATATTATAAATCCAGTGCTAAAGAACCCCCAACAAAACTGTAACACGTTTCACTATAATAATAAGCATAAAACAAGTGCAAGCAAGATTCATTCTGAAAACAGAACTGCAAGGAAAGTAATTTCTTCCACTTGGGGTGCCAAAACTGAATGTATTTGCAGAATCTTAGTAAGTAATTATGTTTTTCAGTTCATTTAGCTGTGAAGGCTGACTGATGTTGTAACTTTAACATTTGGATCTTTTTTTCCTTGGGAAAGCATTTCAAATGAAAAATAATCTTCCTGGCACATGTTTGTTGCAAGTACAGACCAAGATAACAAATGCAACCTTTAGTTTTACCAGACTACTGTTTAGGCTTGTATTGAAGAGAAAAACTTAATAAAATGATATTTGCTAGTTGCTGGTTCCTATATCTATCTATCTACATTTTTTGCCCAGGCATAATACACACTGTCTTAATTCCCAGACCATCACAACCCACCATAAGGAAGGCTGTAATAATATAACATGCGAAAAACATCCCACTGATGATATGGTGTTATCTGAAAAGGGCAGCATGACATATTTACTCACCTTACTTATTGTCCCCTATCAAGTGTTTGGATGGCTTTTTGTAAGCCTTCCCAACAGGTAGTCAGTTATATGCATATTTTGTTCCAAGAAGACCCACATATATGTAGTGAATGCACCAAGTTTGCAGACCTCAAAAATCAAAGCATTCTCAAACCTCTTGTTTTTTTTTAACACCAAATGAGACACAGTGTTGACCTGTGAATGCAATGATTCAAATAGTTTCTTAAGCAGTCAAAATATTTGTGGCAAGCCCACTCAAAACAAATTGTCAAATTGTGAGGAGCATAAGAGTATGTTACAATAAACAAATGGTGTGTGTGCAATCACTTATACTTTGAGGGGGTGAAGCTTTCCATTAAAAAGAGGCCTGAGGCTGTTACCCAGTTTAGAATATTTAGTGATGCAGCATGCACTACCTCAGGAGGACTTCAGGTAGATTTTCTTCAAGTTTCATATCAAGTGCTTTTCCATGATTCACACAGATCATATTTTTCACACAGACATACTTCTTAGCATCACTGTTTTATTAATATATACTGAGACTATTGCATCTCCTTCAACTCCAGCCATGGCTTCACTTTAGCTGTAACAATGTATCATTGTACCCTCCTATACTGTACAGAAGGACAAGGCTCTCTATTCTACCTTACCAGCCATCCAGTAAAACAGTTGACTGTACCTATCCAGGCATGTCCAAAGGGTAGTTTCAGGTGTACTCTCCAGTCCAACTGGTGAATCTGGGCATTTTGAGGCAATGTTACAACTGCTTCATGTACACAGACAACCCCCTCCTCCTACCACCAAACACTAATACATGCGAGAGATGCAGTTATACAGCCAAACTAAAGGCTACGCTCTCTCAACCCAAGACTGGATCAGACAGTCAAGAGGAGAAGGGAAATACTTGCATCACACCACCAGTCTTACATAGACCCATTAAACCAGCACCAGCAAAAAACACACATAAATATATGAAAACATACTCGGATGCTCTAAATAAAAATCTGCAAAACCAACAGAGACCTCCAAAGCAAACATCCATGCAACCTCAACCCCCCAACACAAACCATGAAACACATACTTCACAAAACCAGTGTGCCATGCAATCATAGCCCTTAAGGCAAAATAGCATACCCAACATACTAGTAAAAGGTGACTCTATTGTCAGGCACACTGACGTCCCACTCACTAGGCTGAATTAGGAGAAGGTTACTGTTAGCTGCCTGTCAGGTGCCAGGATCCACCACATAACACAAGCACTCAAGTCACTCCAGAACAAGTACAAATATGACTCTGTCATTGTCCATGTTGGTGTGAATGACCTGAGCCATACCTCCCTGGACTACATGAAGAGAAACATGGAAGAGCTCTCTGATCACGTAGCCCAGGCCGGTATGACCCTGACCCTGAGTAGCATCCTGCCCTCACCAAGAATGATACCATGGTATAAAGAAAAAAATTATTGATTTCAACAATTGGCTAAGTTTCTGGTGTCATCCAAAGGGGATCCAGTGTCTGTCCACCTGGGATGACATGCTTGATAAGCCACGCTGCTTCGCTAGAGACAGCTTGCACCTGTCACCCTTATGCTTTTGAATACTGGCCAAGGCTCTTGCACCCCCATAGTGCCTTTTTTAGGCAAGGCTCAAAAGACAAACCCACTGCCGTAAATGGCACAAGTAACAAAAAAACTGAGGGTAATGTTACTCAATGCCAGAAGTCTAAACCTCAAAATGCACACACTCGAGGCACTCCTCAGTATGGAGAAAATCGATATATGTGCAGTAACAGAAACCTGGTTTAAGGCTCCAGAGAGCACCCCAGCACTACCAGGCTACAACTCATACCATACATTTCGGCCACAGAACCCAAACTGAAATACAAAAAGCAGGGGTGTATCCATATTCATCAAGGATACCCACACCTCCAGGTTAGTGGCACAACACAATGCTTCAGAGATCATCCACGTGCAACTAACAATGGGCAAAACTGCAATTCAAATTGTTGCTTGCTACAGATCACCCACCATGTCCCAGGACCCCCATTCTGCATTTCTGGAAACACTGCGAAACATAAAGGTCCTACCAAACACCCTAATATTGGGTGTTTTCAATTACCCAAACATTAACTGGAAGAACTACTCAAGTAGTAACTCCCTTTCCCAACTTTTCCTAGAATTTATAAACTCAAATGCCCTGGTTCAACTGGTAAACACCCCCACCAGAGGTAACAACATATTGGACCTGGTCATCACCAACATGGGCGACCGGTGTTTCACACCAGAAGTCAACCCCTCGCTGGCTAGATCTGACCATAAACAAATCACTTTGGATATCCATATTTTGCCCCCACCCCCGGACAAGAAAACTACCGTGAAAAACTTTTCAAAAGCAAACTTCACGTTACTTAAGACTGAGGTGGAAAGTTTCAAAGCCCCCATGCTGAAGGATAACACTGTCCAAGCTGAAAAATCCTTTACTAATGCATTCTACAGGCAGCTACAAAAATGCATGGATCGTACCATCCCAAGCAAAACCAAGACTCACTCCTCCAAGAAAAGGAAACCAGTCTGGTGGACTCCAGCCATAAACCAGCTATACAATAGAAGGAGGAAACTAGTACAGAAAAGAGCAAAATCCCAAGAAGGGAAGACATCCCTGATCAGTATCAGCAAGAAACTACAATCCCTCATAAAATCGTCCAAGGCGAGCTTTGAAAGAAAAATTGCCAAGGACTCCAAAGATAACCACAAGGCATTATTTAGCTATGTCAAGAATCTAAGTGGCAATGCTCAGATCTGCTCGAAGTTAGTGCAGAATGGCACAAAATACACTGAACCGACCGATATTGCCAACATCCTGGCAGACAAGTTCAGTGCAAACTTCACCCCCTCTCACCCCCAAAAGAACCCATACCATACCAAAAGTATGTTGAGTCCCTGAAATCACAGACACCCAGGTTAAAACAGCGCTCTCCAAAGCCAAAAACATAGCATTAATGGGACCAGAGTCCCAGGCTGTGTCCTACACAAGCTCAAAGACAAACTAACCCCTCACCTAAACACACTGTTCAAACTCAGCCTCTCCACAGGCTACATACCCATAGAGTGGTGCACAGCAACGGATATTCCGCTCCACAAAGGTGGAGCCACAACAGACCCGGGGAACTATCACCCTATAAGCCTGACTAGCTTGGTCTGCAAGGCTATGGAGTGCATCATCATGGAACTCATTAACAGAAACATTGGGAACCTCCAAACACTGGACCCTACCCAGTTTGGCTTTGTTAAGGGCAGATCATGCCTCCTAAACCTGGTGAAACCTAAAATAATTCTCACCTCACAGACCAGAGATAATCTATCAAAATAAGAAAAGATCACATGAATATACAAGAACAAAATAAATACAAAAAATATACAATAAAAACCTGAAATTAAATCCCAACTTAGAAATAAAAGAACTGCTGACTCAGACATGGATACATCAAACACTTCTTATATTTATTTATTTTATTTTATTTTATTTTACATTTGTTGACCAGGCTAGTCTAGCTGGATATATGTCCAGTTTCAGTAGAGGCCTGCGGAGAAAAGCTCCAAGTGATAAAAACGCAGTAATAACATACATAAAGTAACAGTGACATATACAATCAAGATTATATTAACAAGGCTATACATAACAAAAGTATCAATAACAAAAAGTTGAGACATGGCTAAACTTAGTCATATGCAGTATGATACATAAGGTAAGGTACAGAAATCATACTTGATGTACCAAGAGGAATTAAATTAAAAGTGTCTATTGGTTACAGTTCTTGCTTTCATTGGTAGTAGGCAGCATTTAACTAGTGTACAAAGTAGAATTTAAAAGATGTTACTAAAAATAAAGGTGAAAGGATTAGTCAGGATTGCTGCAAGGGCATAACCAGTGTGATTTAAGGTATCTTCTGAGTTTTTGTTTAAAGAGGGACAAGGAAGGAAGTGATGTAAGTTCATCAGGTAGTAGGTTTCGGTTTTTACCAGCTGTGTTAGAGAACAGTGAGTCCCCTGCCAAGTTGTTTGACTTACTTATACTTGTTGTTGTACTTATATTCTCTGTAACGATCAATGCATTAGATGTTAAAACCAAACAAAATAGTTTTTTTAAAGGAAAACAGCATATAAAGCAGCAGCTCATGCAAACAGAATGGGAGCTACCTTGGTTTTGGATGTATGTACTTATCTTTTGCCCCCTTCTGGTTTTATTAGTGGTCATAATTCAAAGTTTAACTGTTTGATAAGCCAGAATTAATTGTATGTATGAATCCATGTATGTATGTATGCATGTTGTTGTGTCTTTCGGCTTTTCCCGGTTAGGGGTCGCTACAGCGGAACTCCAGTCCTCTAATGATTGGCAGTTGATTTTCACGTGCTGAGTTGCCAGCCCTGACGCACAACCTTCAACGAAGGTGCGCCTATTCACGCATATCTCCACGCAGAAGACGCTCTAGCTGAGAATCGAACCAGACAGTGTCTTACTGTGAGGCGACAACACTACCGCAGCACCACCACCACGGATCATGTATGTATGTATGTATGTATGTATGTATGTATGTATGTATGTATGTATGTATTTATTTATTTATTTATTTATTTATTATGTGCTTATGTGTATATGTATGCATTTATTTGGGCGGGAATGGTTTTCCCAATGCAGAGACATGAACATTGCAAGGCTTTGCTTACAGAATAATCTTGTACTGTCCCTGCAGTCCTAAAACAGAATGAGAGAAGATGTTTACTAGTCAGTTTTATTGTTCACAACTTCTGTTGCATAGCAGCTTTTTAAATAGTACCTTATTCTAAGAACTGAAAATAGAAAATGAAAATAAATTAACCAAGAATCAGCTCTTCAATGGGCAGATATTTGCAGCTTCCAGAGATTGATCTTTTATAATGGAATTGAACTAGTGATCATTTTAAGGCACTTTAGTGAGCCCTGGCAATGCTCACAATCAAACTGAATGATAAAGAGAGATTTTGTTCATTTTATTAATTCATTTTATTTCTTATCCTAGTAGTCCTTCTGGTAAGAGTTGTATCTTTTCTCAACTAAGACGGAAATATCCATGACATAAAACTCCCCAGAACTGTAGATGTCTGTGGCTCAACAGGCAACACACTTGCTTTTTGAAATGAGAAATTCAGAAGGTTGTGGGTTCTATTTCCCCACCAAGGGCTTGTTTTTATTCCAGTGGTATGGTACTCCTTAATCAGGTAGTCTATCTCATACAATTATTCATGAACTTAGCTAGTTAGGGTTCTCAATGATCGTCTGGATAATTTAGCATATAATGGTAAACATATGGTAAAGGTAACTAATTATATGCTGACAATATCTATAAATATATTTCTTCAACAAACAGTATCTGAAGCCTGAATTTAGGAAAGCTTAATGTCAGAGTAAGACAGGAATCCAGTACTATACTGACATTAGAGTACATTGTCAGTGGCATTTTAGCATTGTAATACTGGCAAAATAATTATTCCAAGACATCTATATACATATCAGACACAATGGGCTGAATTCAAAAAACTTTGCCATGTCTGGCTAAGTGAATTTGCATGATAAGCTGCCAAATGCGGGATGTATACAATTCAAAACACCCTGCTATATAATGTAGCTAGCCTAAATCGTGAGGTCAGTCATGCTATATGATAATGACCATATAATGAGGTGCCATATATGATAAGGCAAAATAAAATGGCAGAGGGATTCAGAAATGTGTAAATGCTATGAAACAGAGCTGTGTCTGCTGGATATTTCAGCTCAGCTGAATGCATGTGTTCAGACAGAGTACATCACGGAGTAATGTTAGGGGTTGCCACAGCTAGGGTTGCCAGGTGTCCGTTTTTTGTCTGGACTGTCCGGTTTTCTGACTAATTGTCCGGTTACAAATTTTATTAATTTTGTGCCACTGACACAATCTCCCCATGCCATCTTTACTCTCGCCTTTAGTCCTGGTGTGCTTTGTGGCTATAATTAGAGCCATTACCTGACTCGGACTGTCCAGAAATAACTTGTCTAGAAAAATAAAATCTTTTCATTTAATTTTTAAGGGTGTTCTACTTTAAGAACACCCTTTGCATACTGATGCAGAAGAAGCTGAAATTACCACAACAACAATGAATGAATGATTGGACAAATGTGTGTGTGTGTGTGTGTGTGTGTGTGTGTGTGTGTGTGTGTGTGTGTGTGTGGAGTCATTCTACAAGAAAGTGCAATGTTAGTTGTTGTGTACTACTATGGAGTATTCTTTTTCAGAAAAGCATAACAGTACTAGTTGCAGGAGTCCTGGTGTAAAGGCAAATTCATCTATTTACTCCTATAATAAGCCAACTGCTTGCTCTGTTACCTTTGTATATAGCGTTTTTTATTTCTGCTTATATCTAACTGCATTTTTGTTGATGTTTAATGTGGTAAACTGCTGCCCAGTCTCTTAATGTTGCAACTGTTTATATCATGTTTAAAGTAAAGCTTATTCACTGTGCATTTTGCAAGTGATATTTGATCTGATTGGTACTATTGCCCAAATGGAATTTATTCTGAACTGTATTTGAATTATGTAGCTACTGTACTGTTTCCGATTTGAATTTTGAATTACATCTGTTTCTGAGTAGCTGTTGTGTTTTATGTTTAGCATACTATCCTGCCTAATATCTTAACAGACTTGTAATTTAGCTATCTGCTGCCTTCTTTTTTACTGGCCTTTTCTTTTCATTCTTTTACCCTTTTTCTAACCCTTCTCTATCTACTGCTTTTTTTTATAATGGATGTCCTCTCCTTGTATTCTCTAACCTATCACATTCATTTCTATACTGCTCTTACTGTTGTATTAGATAGATTTACAGGAGCAAATCTGAAATGTAATTAACTTAAGAGGAAGTTTTTTATTGCAATTCCTTTAAAATTATGTTGCTTAAAGTTGTTGAATGTGGTTAAAATATTTTAGAATGATAAAATAGGGCAAACTTAACTGTTGCCATAGTATCTCACCTGTTAATATTACTAACTATTTTGATATAATGCTCTATAACTGAGGGTCAGCTGTGGTTAATTGTTATTTGTGACATACTGAGATTGGTATAGCAAAGGTATGTAAATTGATGACCCTGCTAGTTTTCTGACCATCCACTAGTTATCCACATTAAGCATATACTCTGTAGCTTTCTATAAAAAAGGCATAGGTTCATTTTTCAAAAGCTGCAAGACCAATTGTGTCATTATATATTGTTTTATACTAAACATGTATTTTCAGACCATGCTATACATTTTCAGGTCTGTTTTATTGATGTAAGATATGATTGTTCGGTGTAATTTCTTAGAACATTTTAAAATTTTATCATCTTAAACTTGGAAAACAATGTACAATGCTGTTTCGGTGAATGTGAGATTTAAAGGCAGAGTAGTTTTGTTTTCATTGTGAGACTGTATTGCTTTGTTTAGCAAATGTGTATCAGTGGTTTGCACTATAAAATTTGAAACAAATGTTTTAAATTAAATCAAAATATCTGTAATCACTGTAGAAGTAAAGAAGAAGACAGTATGCACACTGAAAGTTTTGAACAGTGTTTATGGCAACTGGGGAGAAATCGACTGAAATCAGGCATCCAGAACAGAAAAAGAGGGTAGTCCCTCTGTTCGGCTGATGTCACAGTGATGTCACAAAATGGGAGGGGCATGGTTGGGAGAGGGGTGGGAATAGGTGGAGTTATGAGTGATGTGAGGGACGTGACCTTAGTCCGGTTTTAGCCACAAAGAAACCTGGCAACCCTAGCCACAGTTATAATAAATGTTGCACCTGCAAAAGGTTGTTACTGCAGCTGCTTTGCCCAGGATTCCCATCAGCTCAGGAGGTACAGGATCATCTGACTGCACTTAACATTTTATGACCTCCACAATACCATCACTATCGACCGGTACCATTTTAATAGGAACACCATCCATGAAAGTTTGAAAATGTTGCACCCTTGTCTGTAGCCCCAAGGGCCTCAAGGAATACCTAGACCTGTGGATAGAAAGGCATGTGAGGCTTTACATGTATTAGCTACAGGGATCTCTCAATGACCTACTGGGGACACAGAACCAGCATCACATTTCTCTGTCTTGAGAATACGTCATCAGTTTCTCGATGCCATGTTTCAGTATGTGGGGTACATATGTGTTTCCTAAATATCCCAAAAGATTGATATAGCCTATTTCCCTGAGGTACCAGTGGCTGTAGACTGTGCCTACATTGAAATAATGGCCCATCTGGTGAACTGGATAGAATTATCACTTCCATCAATACATTATTTAAATAATTTTTTATTCACTGAAAAGAGTCAGCTTATTCCTAGATGGACAATCCTGATAGACAAATAAATAAACTGGCAAGGAGGTACATGAACCCTATGAGGTAACACTCCATCAGCTGCCAGATGATTGGTAATGCACAGGGTATCATCTAAAATGTATGCACAGGCTGCCCAGGTAGTTATCATAACTGCCACATATGTCACACCTGTGAGCTGTACCAATGGTTTTATGAGAGGTGACTTCCCACAAGGGCATCTTGTTCATGATGCCAGATATGTTCTGGAAACTTGGCTCATAACACATAGAAATATACAAAATCCAGTAGGTTATGGGTACAACCATGCAAAATCGCAAACTAGAAACATTATTGAACATATGACTCAGCTGTCAAAGGCAGAAGTGAATGCTGGTACTGCACTGCCCATCAACTGTAATCGCCCAGTCATGATCCCTAATGCCTTGCACTCAGAGCAGATGCTTCCTTTGCCCCATCCTAGCTATGTTTAGCTATGTTTCTGATGCTAGCACTGCAGGATCTGGATCTTGCTTGTTTATGTAGCAGATGACCATCTCCAAGGACAGACCTTCAGAACTGGCAAGTGAGCCAGAGAAGATATTGCACTTTCCAGTGTGTGATTCAGTCTATCCAAGCAATCACACATATAGGAGAAGCACTCCTGTAGGTCATCATACACACATGCATCACCCCTCACTATCTCTGCCATGGCTGTGCTGGCACTAGCATGTACCTCCACAATGGCCCTACATGTATGTTGGGTTGTGCACACTGACACACCAGTCTCAGGGGGAGGGCATTCACCATGTCTCTAGCAAGCACAATACCAACCCCCTTGTGTTGCACTCTCTGTCCATGACTGCTAGGGGCAAAGCCAGACATCTGTCTCCAGGTTACCAGCACTCTTCCCTAATCGACTGTGCCCCCATCAACATGTCCTCTCTCTCTCTCTCATGTCTAGGGAGCCTTGGTATCTGCAGGGGTTAGTGTCTGTGTCCATGGTCTGTGTCAGGGATGCAGGGGTTACATTCCCTGTGTCCAGCACATACTTTGTACACTTGACTGTGCTAGTTCATCCCTACTAATATTATCTGATGCGGAAGGTCCTCCATCATACAGGGCAGTTCTACAGTGCTGATGCCAGATAAAGAATCACCTGTGACTACAGCAAAGCCTAAAATACCTAGTGTAAGTATGATCCAGCATCCAAACTATGCATGCAGTTGATAGTGTTATAACTATAAACATGATAAAACTTAACACCCCTAACTAATGCCCATGACTATACCTTGTGCAAATGGTTGTGGCTGTTGAAT
Organism: Protopterus annectens; assembly: GCF_019279795.1. Lineage (NCBI taxonomy): Eukaryota > Metazoa > Chordata > Ceratodontiformes > Protopteridae > Protopterus > Protopterus annectens. The sequence continues at coordinate 1,765,588,081 of NC_056731.1, forward strand.
CCTTGTACCTGTGTAACATAACCTAGGCAGATTTAATTATGTTTTATAGTGAATAAGGGGTGCATAGCACTTGCAGATATTGAAACACTAAAATAAGACTACATATCTGTGTCATCCACAGTGGATACTCTTTGGAGCATATCCACCTCTGCCTCAACATCCATCAATGCACTGCGGGACTCTGTGGAGATGGTACTCCCTTTAACAAAGGCCAAGAACTCCCCCATCTCCATTAGAGGTACACTCAATGGCCCACACCTATTTCCCTACATTCCCATGCCACAGCTTCTGCTCTGTGGATGGCACCACTGATTATATTGGTGGTCCTGAGGCACACCATTTTGTACCCATGGTAATGTCCAACAACCACATCCACATTGCTGATAACCAAAAAAAAACATGCACTGGCAGAAGGACAGCAAATTAATTTATTGAAGAAATGATGAAGCACTTTCATCCTTCTCACAGTAGACTTCATCAGAATACATGTAAAATCTCATAAAATGTTTAAATAACCAGCCAATAAACATAATTGGTTACAGATAAACCAGTTAAAATCCAACAAGCAGTCACATGATGTGAAATTTCAAACCCATTGCATACATACAAAATCCGTCAAAATATTCATGCGAGATTTCATTTGGGTGCCATTTTTCTGCCATTGTCCCTGTAATTCTTCAAGGTGAGATATCATAGCTTTAGAAGGAGAGGGTAGTGCTCCTTTTAGACTGGCAAGGTGGTGTAAGGAGGAGACAAAGCTATTTCTTTACCTTCTCCATAAGGATTACAGATAGTAGCTTATGAAGGAAGACTAAAAAGGGTCTGTAGATCAATGTGTGTATATGTACCAAGGGCTTGCACAAGTGTATAAATACTGAGCATGGGAAAGTCTGACTGCCATTTTGTAGTAAGCTGTTGAGATGTAAGCATGCATGTATGCATGGTCTGTCTGTTAACCAGTTTGTTCATATTTTATGATGCCGCTATCCATCTTGATTTGTTTTTATGTATTAAAGCACCTAAATGAAATACCCTGCCTGCTGGTCATCTATGCTAGAGAGGGATGAGAAACATGGTGTCAGAAGCGGCATGTCTAAAAGGACTTGAAGCCAGGATGAAATCCAAATTCTTCAGTTAGAGTTTGAGAGGCACCCAGTTGAAACTGGAGGAATATAAAGGACTGAATAATCCCTACTGCATGCATACTTCACAAAACAAGTCAGAAACAAATTTCAGATATTAAAACTTGCTCAGCACTATTTCTTATTAGCAAAATATGAAATGAGGCATACAGAGCACTCTAAACAATATCCGCATAAACCGATATCTGATATTCATAAACATATTTGAATTACTATGGAAAATGGTTGAAATAAAGTCCAAATTGCATAAAATCAATAAAATAAGAGAAAATGACCGCATTTTTGCTAAGATCGTATTTTTCGTATCGATTAAAGACTTCCGAGTTATCAGAAGTGTATGAAATGTTTGCATGGTTGTGCAGTATTACAATAAAGTTATTTTGCAGAATATAGCCATTACAAAGCATATTTTGGAAATTAAAGTATTACAGAGTATAGTTTGCAATATAAAAGTATTTTAAAGAGTTTATTGTGTATCTGAATGTTATTACAAGCTCACAGAACAGTGTGTTTGTACGTAATTACAAGGGCTATATTTTTAGGGTATTCACAAACATATACTTTGCGGGCATGGGGCATGGCAGACGGATTTCAAAAACCCAATGATCTTGTGTTTGATCATAATATTGCAGAGAACTGGAGAGTATTTGAGCAAGAGTACGACATTTTCATACAGGCTGCATTTTCTGATAAAGATGACTATACAAAGGCATTTATTCTCCTTAATTTAACTGGGTCAGAAGCCATTGAAAGAGAGCATTCATTTGTGTATGCACCTGCTATATATACAGGAGAGGGGGAAAACCATTATAATGGTGTACTGGCTGAGTCAAGGAAGGACCCTGAGTGCTTAAAACATAAATTTAGAGAAATGTGTAACCCCCAGACAATTGTTACAATGGAAAAGCATTTATTTTATACAAGGGATCAAAAGCCTGGTGAAACTTTTGCAGCACAGAGAAACAGTTAAAACATGCCGATTTGGTGATTTAAGGGATGAGTTGATAAAATACAGACTTGTGTGTGGTATTAAAGATGATGCAGTGGGAAAGATTTTGCTTTGTGACAGTGATTTAACTTTGAATAAGGCCATTGAGATTTGTCAGATGCATGAGCTTACAGAAAAGCACACAAATATACTTACAAATGAGAATAGGTCTGAAAGGCACAGTGATAAAGCTCATGTTGTTAGTATGCAGCACATGGTTAAAAGAAACAGGCCCAAGCACATGACAGCAACTATAGCCTCTGCAGCACCTACTGGTAAACCCCAGAGCTTTTCAGCAAGTTCCAGAGATCACACAGTCTCAGTGAAGCATAAGAGTGAATCAGTAAACTCAAAGCATGTGCCCCAACCTAGTTTCATGGTCAACTGTCGTAAGTGTGGTGGAAATCGTTAGTCTAAAATGGAGAAATGTTTAGCTTTTGGTCGGCAATGCCACAAATGCAATATGTGGAATCATTTTAAAAGGTTTTGTAAATCAAAATGCCCACATTTTTTATAAAGAGAGAACATTTTAAGAAATCAGTTGATCAATTAGAGAGCTGTAACCCTACTCTATGTTGATGAAGTGTCAGTGCTTTATGAAACAGTCAGTACAGTAGACTTAAGTGCAACAAATGAAGTATTCTGTACTGTTCGGATAAATGGAGAACCCATAGAGCTCAAAGTTGACAGGTTTCAAGTGCAATGTTATGTCAGCAGAAACATTTGCTAGAGTGTGTTATGGTGAAAGGCATGATCTGGCAAGGAGTGCGAAGCTTGTTGCTTATGTTGATGAAGTAATTTAGACTGAAGGGTCAGTAGTGCTTTCATGTTACTCTACTGGAAGAAGTTATGACTTGTTATTTTATGTGGTCAATAGGCATGTCCAGTCATTATTAGGGCTCAGAGACAGTTTGAAAATGGGACTGCTTTCATTTAATAAGGAAGTCGATCAAGTTAGCTTAAAAGCTTAATTTTGCCCAGTACATTTTTTCTACCTATGCTGACCTTTTCGAAGATAAACTAGGGAAGCTTCCAGTTGTGTACTCCATAAAGTTAGATCCAGATATCAGTCCAGTTATCAGGCCAACACAAAAAAGTTCCAATAGCCGTGCAGGATAGAGTCAAAACCGAATTAGATAAAATGGTGCAACAAGGTGTGATTTGTCCAGTTGCAACTCCAACTGAATGGGTGTCTTCCATGGTGGTAACTCATAAGAAAAGCTCAGATGACATCAGAATATGCATTGACCCACAAGATTTGAGCAAGGCATTAAAAATACCTCATCATCCAATGCACACAGTTGAATAAGTTGCAGCCTCAATGCCAAATATCACTGTTTTTTCTGTCTTAGATGCAAAGAGTTCATTTTGTCAAATTCACCTTGACAAGAAATCCTCAGTGCTCCCTACATTCAGTACTTCGTTTAGCAGGTACAGATTTTTGAGAATGCCATTTGGGATAAATTCTGCAAGTGAAGTCTTTTAACGTGCAATGGAGCAACTTTTTTCTGGGTATCCTTGTACTATCATAGTAGACAACATACTAGTAGGAGGTCATGGTGAAACTGAGCATGACAGAAACCTCAGAAAAGTTCTGGAAAGAGAATGTCAAGTGAATCTCAAGCTCAATCCACAGGAAATGCAAATTCAGGCTACAGGAGATTACTTATGTGGGTCATTTATTTACCAGTTCAGGCTTGCAACCAGACCCTTCAAAGCAAACAGCCATTCTTGAGATGCCAGCTCCAGACAATGTTCAAACCCTGCAATGTTTTTTGGCATGATTAATTATCTAGGCAAGTTTATTCCAGACTTGAGCCAACTTTCAGCACCACTTAGAGAGCTGGCATTTAAAGATGTATCCTGGTCTTTGTTACAGCAACACCAAAGTGCATTTGATGTCCTGAAACAGAGAATTGCTAGTCCACCAACTCTCAGATATTATGATGTTCACAAACACTTTCCTATGATGCTGCAAAATTAGGTCTTGGTGCAGTAATTCTATAAGAAGATCAACCTGTTGCCTATGCATCAAGAACTCTTACCCAAAGTGAGATGCAGTATGCCCAGATTGAGAAAGAGTTTTTGGCAATTGTGTTTGCATGTTTGAAGTTCCATGATTATGTTTATGGTAGACCTATCCAGATTGAAACAGACCACCAGTCTGTAGTCACTATCTTGAGAAAGCCTATGCATTCAGCTCCAACCAGACTACAACATATGATGCTGAAATTGCAAAAGTATAATTTCATTCTCATCTACAATAAAGGCAAACTTCTTTATCTCACTGATACATTGTCCAGATTGCCCAGAAATACCACTGAACAGCATGAGCATGAGGACCTTGATTCTGAAGTCATGGAAGTGAGAAATGTTTCTTCTACACATCTTGATGAGCTGAGAGGTCACACAGCCACAGATCCAGTTTTACAAATGCTCAGTCACTTTATCAATCAAAGATGGCCATCAAAACAATCTAGATTACCTCAAGAAGTGCAACCTTATTTTCCATACAGAGATGAGATTTTGTATGCTAATGGTATCATTATGAAAGGTATGAAAGTAATTGTTCCAAAGTCCTTGCAACCAGAGAACATTACTATCTTGCATCATGGTCACCCAGGAACCAACTCTACCAAAAGAAGGGTGAGAGGATTAGTATTTTGGTCTTGTCACAAGACATTGAGAGAGTACTTTAATCTTGTTCTGTGTGTAATAGTACTAGGCCACATCAACAGAAGGAACCACTTCAGCTAAACCAGATTCCAGAACTACCTTGGTTGACAGTAGCCACTGACAGTTTCAGGTGGAATGATCAACATTATTTGGTGTTATTGGACTCTTACTCCAATTGGTTCGAGATTGACCTACTTGCTAATTTAGCATCCAGTACTGTCACTACTAAGATGAAGCGTCATTTTGCAGTCCATAGTAATCCGCGCAAATTTATTTCTGATAATGCACACAGTTTACAAGCCAACAGTTCAAATGATTTGCTGAAGAATGGGACTTTACTCATGACACAAGTAGCCCTGAGTACCAGCAGTCAAATGGTTTGGCAGAATGTGTAGTTCAAAACAGTTACTAGAGAAGTCAAATGAGACAATAATGTTGTTTTCCTGAATCTCTTGAATCTCAGAAACATTCCTTGTGATAAACATCTTGGTTCACCTGCTCAGAGACTTCTGTTGAGACAAACCAGAACCACCTTACCAATCAGTAGTCTGTTGTTGGTTCCATGTGTCAAGAACAACAGGTCAGTGAAAACCAATCTGTTTAAGAAGTACTTAACCCAGAAGTCCTACAATGATAAGCTCAGCAAACCATTCAATCCATTAAGAGAAGGAAAAGTGGTAGGAATGCAAACATCCAAAGGTTATGATCAGATTGGTGTCATGAACAGTATTTGCCCAGAGCCGAGACTGTACATTGTGGAACCACAAGGAACAGAGTTTAGGTAGAATCAGAAACATTTGAGACCGGTGTCTGAGCCTATACCACAGCACATAGCCTGTATGAAAGACTCTTTATCTCAGAGTGAGTTGTCCGGTGTTCCAATTCCAAATGAAATTCCAGAGAATATTCCTGTTCCTGTAATGAATCCAGAAGTTCCTGATACAGGTTGTTCACCAAAGACTGTCCCTGTTGCTAAATTTAGTCCAGATTGTTATATTACAAGATTTGGTCATATCTCTAGATCATGTAACAGATACATGGCAACTTGGACACAAACATTGTGTTTTTTTTCTAATGTCTAGAGTAATGCATGTCTAATTCTAATATTGTTTTTTCAAAGGGCAATCCTTTCAACAGGTAGGCTGTAGATCAATGTATGTGTATGTACCTTTAAGAAACTATCCAAGAGCTTGCACATGTGTAAAAATACTGAGCACATGCAACTCTGACTGCCATTTTGTAGTAAGCCGTTGAGATGTAAGCATGTATGTATGTAAGGTCTGTCTGTTAACCAGTTTGTTCATATTTTATGATGTTGCTATCCATCCTGTTGTGTTTCTATGTATTAAAGCATCTAAATGAAATACCCCGCCTTCTTGTCATCTATGTTAAATAGGGACGAGCAACAGGGTGTCAGTAAAACAGTGGTCTGAAATAGCCTAGCCCAGGCTGTCACCTATGCAAATGGCATTCCACACATAGGAGAACAGTACCAGCACCATTACAATGACATGAGGCACTGCAATATTGACCTCCTACATCAATAAGAGGATGAAGTCAAAGAGAGCCACCTACTGTTTATAAGTACAACACATTTTAGATTTGCATTTAAACTGCCACTTCATGCAATCCACAAGTATTAAACAAAACAAGAAAACCAGCTAGGCAATGACAATAACTTTTATTAAAAAACAGAGCTCTTGGATAAAAAATCCTTCCTCGGTGTGATAAAACACAATAATTTAAGCACATTTATATACCATCTTGACTCAGTCACAAGACAAACAGCAGCCAACCAAAGTACAAAAGCAATTAAGAGCACATCAATTAAAAATAATTTTTACTCATAACAACTATTTAAAGCATACTTTTCAAGGTATAGTAAGTATCTACGTGCAAGTCGGTTGAATACCAGAGATGAGACTTGCATAGAGCAGATCCTCACTATGACAAATGAATTTGAGGGAAGGGGGTATGATAGTACTATGCTTCGACATGAAAGAAGTAATATCATCAATGCAAGAAATAATATTGCAAAGCCCAATTTTTTAAATACTACCCCAGTTCACCATTTACCCAGAGAAAATAAACTCTTGTGTTATTTAACTACTTATAGTAGATGCACTTCAGAAGTTAAGGAAATAATCTCTAACAACTGCAGTATATTGAGGGCTTTACCAGAACTATCCAACATTATAACAGAACACCCCTCTTTTGCTTTTAAAAATTGTACAAATTTAAGAAATAAACTATGGTATAAACATATGCAAATGGATAAAAGATGGTTGATCTTTAGTAAAGCAGGTACCTATCCATGATCCAATTGTTCTTGTTATAATGCTATTAGTAACCATAATGTTTTTATTCATCCAGTAACGCAAAAGGAATATGTTTTACATGCACAGCTACTTGTAATACTTCATATATAGCTTACTTGTCTACATGTAAATGTTGCCCAAGTTTTTATGTAGGCAAATCAACGAGGAAGCTAAGGGACTGTATAGTTGAACATAGATCTGATGGTCGTAGAGCTGTCTTATCCAATGCCATTGCTAAACATATAGCAGAATTTGGCAATCAACATGAATCCACCTTTAGGGTTATTGACATTTTATATAAACTTTGGGAGGTGGAGATATCAATAATAATTTGGAACTAAAAGAGTACAGCTGAATAATCAGACTAAGAGCTGATCCTGCACCTGGTATAAGTAAGATGGTTACAATTAAACCAGTTTTAAAACATAAGCAACTTTGCTTTAAATAGTTGTTATGAGTAAAAAATCTTTTTAACTGATATGTTCTTAATTTCTTTTGTACTTTGGTTGGCTGTATTTTGTCTTGTGACTGAATTAAGATGCTATATAAATGTGCTTAAATTACTGTGTTTTATCACACTAAGGAAGTATTTTTTTATCCGAAAGCTCTGTTTTTTAATAAAAGTTATTGGTGTTGCTTAGATGGTTTTCTTGTTTTGTTTTGTACTTAAGTTCTGAATGGCTAGCTTTATCAGGGTCCTTTGGTTTTTCTTTTGATCCACAAGTATTGCACAGTGCCCTCTTTATGTCTGTATAGTGCCTGAAGATAGCAAAGTGAATAAGAGAAGAATAGAGTAGCTCAGAGTGAGCGAGGTTGAGTATCCATGCTTCATCCTGTCTTAGTTTTAGTATTAAAAGTTACAGAGATGTTATTGCCTATCCGGTCTCAATCTTGATTAACAGAACTTAAAAATATACCGCCATTCCATAGGGGAGGCTCTTTCCTTCAAACATAAAAACTACTATACTATAGACCTATTGTTATAATAGCTAAAATTATGGAGAGGTGTGCACACAAGCAACCAACCCCTACAATATCTCAAACAAAACAATCTGTTCTTGTCAAAACTGTTTTGGTTTTCTCTCCCATCATAGTACAAACTGCCTCCTCCTTCTTTGTTGTTAACTAAACACAAACAACACAACAAAATTAATTCTTTCAGCTCTCTTTCTTGACTGTCAAAAGCCTTTGACATGGGTCAATCCAACTATATTGCTCGACCCTCGAAAACTCCCAAGGCTCAATACTTTCCCCCTCTTTTCTCCCGTATTCATAAATGATTCATTCAGCCATCCATATGCATTCAATGCATGACTCTCTGATTTTTTCGATGTCTCTCTCTCCATAATCTCAAATAGTCAATGAAAACTGCTGGGACCTTTCACGTTCAAATCCACTAATGGCACCACATAGAGCCTGTCTCTCACACCAAACTTCTAGGTGTTACTATTGATCACAAGCTCAAATTTGATATACACATTTGTCAAACCATTAAATCAGTAAACAAGAAATTGGGTTCCATGTACAGAATTAAGAAACTTTTCACACTAAAAACCTAAACCATTGAACACAACACACCTTCTCTCTCACTACTCTGTATGCCCCCTCCACTATTCCTTCCTAATAAACTATAAAAAGAAACTCTCTCTTGCCTATAACACCATATATTGTTTGTAACAACAGTACCTTATCATATACTCATCACTGCTTAAACTAAAAAAACTTGACTGGTTAGAATTGCAACTTTACTGAAGCATTTAAGATTAATTAACCCCCGACACGAAAAACCTTCACTGAATAAACTCTCCCCCCCTACTCCAATCTCAAACTGCCGATCTTCATATAGTGTCCTCAAAGTTATGGAATTCCTTCCTAACAACCTAAGACTTATTTACCCTCCTAGTCATTTCAAAAACTAATCTCAAGCTTTTCTTCAAGGCTCATAGAATCATTCAAAGAATGTATAACTTTCAAACTTCAGGGCCACCTCTGTCATTACTACCATTGCTCAAAAGTAGCTGTACGCCTGTCCAATGTTATATTTGTGCATGCATCCCCCTGTGTAGGTTGTACTGAGTCAGGATGTCAAACCTATGCTCTTGCTTTGTGAGCAATCCTGTGGGTGCAATTCCACTGCCCCAGTTGTATTAGCGTGTAAAACATTTGACATTTATATTTCTGTCTAACTAGTATAACCTTAGCATTACATGGGGCAAATATGTAAGATCATTAGTATTAGTTAAGTGGACATGTTTAAATATAAATGATAAGTTGTTTAGTTTGCCTACCACTTATGAGTGAAATATGCATGTCTGAGCAGCATTTATTCCTTATATATGTACAGTAGTCTCAGACATCAAAGTATAGTACCTCTGACTACAGGTACCCATTTGCCAGTCTAAATAGTTCATCATAGTAATTCTCTGTCTGCTAGACAGCACATGATAGTAGCTGTTAGTTCAGACCCGCCTCACATTTATGTATGCTAACAGGCTTGTTGAAGTAAGTAACCTTTGTTTAGACCAACAAGTGTATTCTGTGTAATTGTATCAGTCGCAACAAAATAAGAACTTTATTTTTTTCATTGGATTTCTACTTCTCTGTCCTCCATCTCTTTGATGCTATCATCTCTGTTAAATACATTTATTTTATTTATTATTTTGTTCCTCTTTATTTCCATTACTATTTGGACACAATGACCTGCAGCCATTCTACCAGAAAGGCCTGCAGTCCCCTTGTAGGTGGCAACAGCTGCCCCATCCCCAGAAGCACCCAGCACATCAAGTTCCCAGACTGCTATAGTTGCATCCACAACTCCTGCCCTATCTGTACCACCTGTTTCACATAGCCCTGCATTGGATGCCTGTAGAGTTGTATCTGCCACTAACACTCAAGGTGACTCTTTTGTCACCCATCGGTAGCTAGCAGACACTGTGGAGGAAATTATACACAGGAGGTTGGATGCCTGAAGCTTTTCTGGTGACTCATTGTGTGTTGCATCACTGACCAGGACTAGTTTCATCATTTGAGCCAGGCACCAGTGGTGATGGTACCCAGAATGGTGAGCAATCTTCCACCAGTTCTTAGCTGCAAATAATTACAGCTACAGACACCCTATCCTATCCTCCAGTGTAATATTCCCCTCCCCTTTGTGTCCATGCCCAGCCCTGTTGTCTTTCCCTTACCATTGCCTTTCCTCTGCTTGCCTAATGTCTTCTTCACCATTGTGTCCCCCTCTCTGTCAATCATGATCTAAGCTTCTTACCTTCCTTTTGCTTCCCCTGCTTCCTTCCCTACTTACCCTTCTCTTCAAAAATATAAAATGGGGGCACCTGTCCCTCAAAAAAAGAGTGTCCCTACTACCCCACCTGTACCCCACCTGTGTCCTGCTTATTCCTTATTTGCTCACCTTCTGCTGTACCTTCTACTTTCACTTTTCATCTGCATCCTATACTCTAATTTCCAACCCTTAATCTAGTCAAGAAATAGATAAATGCACCACACAGATGCCTTTATATGGCTTCTACATCACTTTATGTTTTTGTGATTATACTGTGAGTGACAGATTGTGAAGAGCACCTTCAATGTCCATGTACAAACAAGGAATAGCACTGCTCAATGTATAGTAACAGCTGCATCCAATCACTGTTATCACTGCTTGTTGTTAGTATAGTGGCATTGGTTGCCCTCAGTTGCACATATGAACTGTGTTGTTGCACAGTAGTGTGCAAATATGAAGTTGGGTAAAGCGGATGCCTTTAGCCTGACTGTGCCAATGACTCAGCTTATAAGCAAAGTGATTTATAGAGTCAGTGAACAGGGTGGAAGATTCAAATCCTCTCAAGGCTGCATGCTTTGTTTTCTACTTTTCAGTTTCCATTCTGAAAATGTGTACCAATCACCTGCTATGTCCTTCACAGACACCTTCAGTATGACTGCTTCTGTAGTTCAGCTTGTAAGTGAAATGTTTGGTAGGATGTCAGTGAAAAGGGTACTGCATTCAAATTCAAGCAGGGTTATAGGTGTGGTTTTTTGTTTGTTTCCATGACATTTGTATTATAGTACAGACACACTGATCCAACTTTGCCGATGTCATAACAGTCAACACATCTTGTTAGAACAAAAAATAATAAAGTGAAGTAAATTAGAGCAAAAAATAGTAAAGTGAAGTAGAGGTTGTCACTGAGCCTATTTTATTGTTCAATACATCTTGTTACTTTTCTGTACCCACCTACCCTGGGTGCTTTTCACACTTTTTTCTGGGTGCACATCCTTCCCCTTTCTCCATTATCTTCTCTATCCATGAATTTGTCAACACCTCCCTTTTCAGATTTGTGTCCATTATATGTGTGTTTCTGTAGCCTTTCTACTGCCACTACCCCTCACCTTAGACATACTTCTATTGTCTGTGTTTCCTTATGAAATTTAGTGCATGCAATGTGCCCCCCACATATTAGTCTGTGCACATCTGTTTGTCTGTGTAATGCACTGCTGTGTTTGGGTCATGGCTGAAAAGTCCCTGCCAGTCAGTCCACTCACCCAGTTATCAAACTGAAAAATAAAATAAAATAAAATACTTTTTCTACTTTCTTCCATAACATTTTTTCTGCATACACACACACACACACATATATATATATATATATATATATATATATATATATATATATATATATATATATATATATATATATATATATATATACTTGAGTTACAAAACTACACCTGCACTACCAAATGTGCATGTGGCTTCACACTGAGCCCCCTAGAAGCTTGTGTTCACTCGATGTTTACTACAGCTCCTTGTACATTATTGCAGATACAAGTTGGTCAAGAATGATCGTTCTGTGGGTTCCTGTTGTAGCTGCAACAAAGAGCAGCTCCTCTCTCACAGTTGCTTGTCTGTATGCATTATTAATGAGTCTTGGAGTTAGTCAAACATGGCTGAATAATGTTATCCAGGCTAAATGCACTGGGTAATGTTTGTATTTCACTGTAGAAATTAGCATGTTTATGTGTAAGTAATTGAAAAGGTGCTAAACTACTGATCTGGCTGAGGTGTACAGATCTAAGCGGTTAGGAAATGCCTATAGTTAAACCTTAGCACATATTCTAAATGGCTGGACACATTAGTCCAGAACAGCCTTGTATGAAATGAAGGCAGAACCAGTGGCATACCCCCACTCTGGAAGCCCTCCAAGTACCTAGAGATCATTTTTTTCTTATTCTATTGAAGCTCCAGTGTGATTTCACAGGTTTCCCCCTACCAATATTTTATTTATTCCTTGAATATTTAAGCCCATTGCTTACACTTGCCCCCCTTTCAGAAGCAACCCAGGAGCACTGCCTGGTTAAGTGACTCACTCAGAGTAGCACACAAGACAAAAGGAATTAAAAAGAATCAAACCCTCAATGTTAGCCACAAGGAGCAGCTCATTAACAGTGCAAAGTGTTATGCTTCTGTGCTCACTTTGTTATGAGTCATCACTTATCATATTCCAACTACCTCCACTTCGTCCAATGTCTTGCATTACTGCCCCTCTCAGTCCCTCACTGCACTCCTACTAGTATTTCTGTTAAACACAGTTTACCTTCTACAGCCAGTCTGGCAGCATAGAACAATAAAATCTTGACTACAGCCCAGTCAAACTGCATTCAATTAGTGGGCGATTGCATATGAGTTCCCTGCAATCACCCCTGATGGAGGCTGGCAATGCTGTAATAAGGGGACAGGCTCAAAGAAGGGTGGCATTGCTGAACAGCTGTGGAGGCAGGGTGATACACCACACACCCCAGTTCCAAGCCTGCACCAGTAAATAGCCACACTAGGATGGAAGGAGGGAGGGAGAGAATGGTGTGTAAGTCATAACAGAACCTCCCCAACAGAATGGTTCTGCCTGAGACAGCAGGATGCCCTTAAGCTCCACTACCAGCTCCCGCTAGTATCTGAAGAAGTCTGAGGGGATGAGGAGTAGTTAGCAACTTGTTGTGGAATTTGTGCTGGTAGGTAGGTTGGTAGGACTGCTGTAGGATGATGTAGAGACCCAACAAACAAAAAGCACTTTACCATCTCCTGATCCCCCCAACAGTTTAAATGTATTTCATGTACTTCTACCCATCTTCACTTCATTGATTGCCTTGGTTTACATGGACTGTCTCCACCAACTTGTTGTGCATTGTCAAAGTACAATATAGCAGCAGTATTTTTGCCAACAGTTTATTCTTGTATCTTTTGAAGTTGTTAGATAACCTAATGTAAATACTGCCTACGGTCTACTCTGAAAAGAGGCTACTAGCCTAGTGGGACTAACCCGGTCAAAAACAGAATAGATAGATAGATAGATAGATAGATAGATAGATAGATAGATAGATAGATAGATAGATAGATAGATAGATAGATAGATAGATAGATAGATAGATAGATAGATTGCTATTATTTATTTATCTAACGTACTAGTTGTATACTGTATCCAGTTACACTGCTTCGGTTGACCCTCTATGTTTCTAATCAGAATTGTAACAGGAGATTTTAATTAACTTCTTGACTTGCAAACATTGCTGAAGTGAATTTAGTTTATATTTAGAATACAGAAAAGTTCCCTCCATCCTCCAACCTATCACACATACTGCAATGTGAACAACAGCAGGTGACCTAAGCCATACAAAGAGTGGATTACTAGTGATTACATAATAGAAAATGTAATAAAATTATACTATGAAAAACATAAGTTTACAGAAACTTCCATCTCGGCTGAGTGCATGCTGAAATCCACAGCATTGAAGAAAAGCCTAGTTTTTCTCAGAATTAAAAATCTCTCCTGTTCAAATGAGGAACACTATACAGTTTAACCATTGAATAAAATAATGATTCAGCATAATTCTGAAATATTTTAATACTACAATATAATCAGATCAAAATTATGTTGAATTAAGCTTTCACATTGGAACTGAATTGCAACCCAGTTCTGTGCACTAAATGGAGGTGTGATTTCTTCTGCAAAAAATACTATCCTTGCTTTGGCATTGGAAAATGTAAAACCTTGCCTATACCTTTTAGACTTCTCTAATAAACAATACATAGTAATATCTGCAGTGTTTTGTATTCTTCTAGACATCCATACTTATCAAATTAATACATAATCTGTGTAGTGTTTGTGTTGTACTTTTCTAGTCTTCCGCACTTATCAAATTAACAATGAATAACAATCCCTGTAGTATGTGTTCTATGGTTATCAAGTGAAGACAATTCAGCTGAATTTCCTCCGCAGTCAGAACTGCATACTCCTAGACTACAGTTTTAATAATGCATACAGCAAAATAAATAGTGGGAATCTGTTATCTGTTACAGTGTGTCCGGAGTAACATAAATGTGCTCTTCTTTAATGTCAAAATTGCTCCATAAAGGTGTCTTTTAGAGTAACATTATTAGAATGCCTTACTCTTTCATTTTGTTAGCACAGCAGTGGTCCTCACAGATATGTCTTCCCTTCCAAAAATGAACATTTCTCAGAAACAAATATGACTGATTTCTACCAAAAATTAAAACAAATGAGAGGTATTCAGTAACAAGTAAAACAGTGCGTTATGTGAAACTGTGTTAAGCGATGACTCACAAGGAGGGGGGGGGTCTACAAAGTCTCATGTAGCATGAATTCACAAGTGATAAAAAGCATGGTGTGCATCATATGACATGCAAATGAAAGTCAACATTCTAATGAAAATTAAAGTATATGTAAATGATGAAATAAACACAGAAGCACAATTCTGAAATATAAAACTATTGTGATGCTTCATAGCAATTATGTTTTCTTAATGGCAGGATTGCACCATGTACAGGTACTTGACTTGCTCTATGACGCTGTTAAGAGCATCATCATTAACAGTGCAAATTGTGGTAGTAGATGTGCTTTCAGAGCCAGTTCCTGTGATATTGTGCACTGTCACCAACCATAATGCAGATAAGTCAGTCAGTGATTAACATACTATCACCACATCTGGGACATTGCTGACTGATTGCTACCACATGGACAGAGACACATTAGTAGATATGTGCCACTCTCATATGGCATCAAGTTGGATGCATGAAATGCCTAAGTGGACACAAAGGTTTGCATAGCATTAACGATCCTTGCTACAGTGACTCTTCAGCATCCGACAGCAAAGATGTACTTGGAATTGTATGAAATGTGCCTGTGCACCATCCAAATAGTTCCCAAGATTCCCACATCTAGCACTTGTGAAACCAATACCAGCATTTCATGTATGGTGACTTTCCACAGGGTCCTGTACTTGGTGGGTGCAACATTTCTGTACACACAGTGCTAAAAATGCTGGTGCCATGAACATGGGTAGCAGTCCATTCATAATGGTGTCCAATGTTGTCTGCTATTGCTGTGTCCTAGTCAATTAAGGTATTTTGGTTACCTTTTTATAAGCCTGATTAATTGTTTTCCAGCGAGACTCGTTATAATCCCACTCCACATCACTCTCTAACCTACTCCCATTCCCAGCCACCCCTGACATCACTTCCTTTATTCTGGGCCTACATCTCCTTATCCAAATTCCAACCTATCACAAGAACCCCTAACTCCTCCCACCTGCAGAAACATAACCATATCACAAATTACCATGTGCAGGCTCTCACTATTCCAAACCACAGAAATTACATCTGACTCATCTGTTCTTCATACTATTACATGCACCTAAATTTCATTATTAGTGCCTTAGTTATATCCAGCTCCTTATAGCTTTGACTGGCTTCCTATATCATTGATATTCCTCCATTTCCTTTCTCATTATTACATAATTAGTATTACTAAGCTGACTATGAAATCAGGAGTACCTATACCAATATGTCTCCGTCTTTTTAAACTCTCATCATGTCTTTATTTTAAGCACAAAATAATTAACTACTACTACTCTACTCAAAAAACAACTTTCATTACAAGCCCCCTCTAAATCAATATACTAGCTGTCAAAAACCCCACAGTGTGATGATGCCAGGCCCCAAAAAACTCACCAATTAATCTAAATAGCAAAGAACTACGTCTACAAAATTATGACTTAACAAACCCTCTAGCTATCACTTCAAACTGTACCTCTTCCCAGCTGTACTGTCCTATCATTAAACAAGCTAACACATCAAACCTATCACCCTATCATTGTTCAACTTATTTTCCATTAACATTGAATACTGTCATGTCACTATCAACCTCCACATAATTTGTATAAAAATTACAGAGCTACATGCCCAGATATCACAGTATAACCCTGATATTCCTGCCATCACAGAAACCAGGTATAAGCCTAACATTAAAGATCTTCAACTACTCCTTCCAGGCAACAGTATCATTAGAAGTGATAGCCCCCCCCCCCAAGAAAGCAGGAGGGGTAGAATTAATTTATCTAAATTCATATAATCTCTCACCCTATTCACACAATGTCCCAAAATTCCAAAATGCTGAAATATTAATATCACTGCTAAAGTTTAGCAATAAAAAACAGCTATGTTTTGTTAGTCTACATCCCACCTGGAAATAATATAGCAACTTTAGAAGAAATCCTCTCCTGGACAACTAATTATATACCTTAGGAAAAGCCTGTACTAAGAGATATAAATATTGACTTGCAGAACCTTACATCAGGCTTTCTCTCAACTAGTATAAACCTTTATGATTATACACAACTTATTAAAACACACACTGGATTTAATAACGCCAAAAGTAAAGTTCCAATTCTAAACTGGATGCTGGTATCTGACCCTAGTAAATTTACAATCTCTGGAACCTATCCATATTCACTTACTGACTACCTTACACCCTTTGCCCATAGAAATACCAACCTAACACTCAACAACTTAAAACAACCAGAAACCTTTCTAACTTTGGAAAGAATGGCTTAAGCTTAAAGCTCCCTTTAACCTACAACTTTATAATGAATTGCAACATGTGAGGAAAAAAAAAAGCAAGTTAACCTAGATAGAAAAAACAATACTTTAGCCATCTACAACCAACTTCAACACAAAATTGACCCAAATAATTCTGCACATCAATACGTACCCTTTTACATCCAGGCTCAAATAAGGAACCTGACTCTTCTCATAACAGCTCTTCACTAGAAATTGCAACCTTATGTAATACCTACATCATAGAAAGCATTACCTCCCTAGTTAAAAACTCTTCACCCCCACCCAGTACTTTGACCAGCCCCTCAAAAACACTCAGTTTGAGTAATTCAGCAACCAATATACTCCATACAAAATACACACTACCACTTCCTTTATCCCCTCATCCTCACCTGAACCTAATTTACCTTCTATATCCATTGCTAGCTACACCCACGTGCACTTAGGATCTGTATCCCCATCAGTGATAACAAAATAAAACTCTACTTAAACTCAAACTTTGTTCCACTGCAGCTGACAACTCCCAACCTAAAAACAGATGCTAATGCCATAGTATGCCCAACCTCCATCCTCATCAATAGACCAATATCTGAAGTCTATGTACTCTCACTATGGAAAAAAATCCTATATTATCTCTTTTCATAAAGGTGGCATCTCAGCTGATGTCTCCATCATTCGTCCTGTTGGAATATTAGCACCTCTCAAAAATTCTTGAAAGGTGTATTCATAAGCGACTTATCCACTATCTTCTACAAGAATGCCTCAACATCCACCCAACATGGCTTCTTCCCAGTGCACAGTATAACTACTGACCTACTATCATTCACTGACACCATAAACAAATCTTGTTTCCTCCTTTTGGACCTCTCAAAATCCAGTTTCTCATCCTAAACTCCTGTATAAAGTATATTAACTTAGACTATCCTGTTCTTCATTGTTGTGGTTCAATTGCTATTTAACTGACAGTCTCCACTGGTGTACCCCCAAGGTTCTAGTCTTGTTCACCTCTCTTTAATAGATTTATCAATGACCTCTATACCTCTGTATGTTCAGCCTCTGTTGTACAATATGCTGATGATTCTATACTTATATGGGCATCTAAAAATTGCCTCAGCTCCTCCATATCATGCAAAAAGCTTTTCATCAGTTGGGAAAATTGCTGCATAATGCCCAAATACTACTCAATCCTAAAAAGAAGTTACTGCTATTTTTCCACAAATCATACATGCCTGATTAAGTGAATTTCAAAATCTTTTCATTAAACAAAACTGAAATTGAAGTAGTCTCCCATACAAAACTTCATGGAATTATTATAGATGATGACCTTAAATTTGACCTGCAAGTTCAAAATAACATAAGAAAGAATCATTAACAATTAGGAATGCTCTACAGACTTAAAAACTTCCTTAGCAAAACCACCAAAACCACTCTTGCCACTACCTACCTTCTCCCATCTCTGTTATACAGTGCACTCATCCTAACCAATCTTAAGGCTACAGTTAGAAATAAGCAGGAGGCATGGTATAATAAGGGTTTAAAATTTGTCAGCAACAAACAATACTGCAGCCACAACTGTATTGCGCTTAAAGATTTGAATTGGCTCAAACTGCCTCCACACTTAGATTATACACAGCTATCTCCACACACATTATTCCTAAACCTGATGGCTGCCCTGCTTTTGCTGCTATTCTCCATTCCTATCACTCAGACTACTTTGATCTAATGAACAATATCTTCTCAGCATATATAAACCCCAAAAATCCACTGTCCAAAGTCTCTACTCATACTCTGTCACTAAAAATATGGAATTCTATCCCTCTGCAAATGGAATTCTATCCATATGCAAATTAAATCTATCTCTAACCTCTCCAACTTCACACTACTATTAAAAGACTGCCTAAATAAAACCTGGCTCTCCTCCTGCACTAGCTCGAGCTGAACTAGTCCATCCCTTATTCCACCTCCCAGCATACTTTGACTATGTTTAGAGAGAAGGGATTAATAAAATCTATTCAAATACATTTTTGCCTAAGCTATATTATCTAGTCATCCCTGTTCCAAAGAGTGCATTCAGTGTGTTTAATGTCATCTCTATGTACTGCAAACATGTGAATACTTTATTTATTGATAATGTTCTTTTACAACTTGTTATATCTGTCTAAATATTTGTACTGTGTATCTATAGGTTTACACTGTATGAGCTGATGCTGAATTTCTACTTAGTTAATATGCCATTCTTCTATATTAGGCTTTGTAACAACTTTTACTATAACCATATTACGTCACTGTAGAGCTTTTCTCCCTGGGCGTCTGCTAAAAATGGGAAATTATCCCAGTCAGACTTCCCTGGTATACAAATGTCAAATAAATAAATAAATAAATAAGACATTGTTGAATGTGTGTTTGGGATTCTGCAGATCCACCTCCATTGCTTGGACACATCTGGTTGCACAGTTTGATGTGCTCCAGAGACCTGCAACAAGACACATGTGGCCTTTGACATGCAGCATAATATGTGCTGCCACAGCAGTTACAAACTAAGGACATGATATCACTTCCAGACATACCTGTGCAACAGTGTCGGATGAGGAGTTGGGTGAAGAGAAGTTGAGTAACAGCACCCATGTGAGGCCTATCCTGGTGCAATATGTTATGGCACTGGCAAAGAGGTGTCCTTTGGTGAATAAAAACACATGTGAATAAAATTAATGCATGTAATAATACATTCAGGCTATGTAATACAATGCACTAACTGGATATTGTGTACATCTGTCATTACCTTACCCACAAAGGCCAGATGGATAGGCAGAACACAGTCATCAATATTTGCATAGGTAGGGTGGGGAACGGTTACGGGGGGCAGCAATGATGACATAGATGTAAGGGTCATTGCTAGTGGATCTGTTACCCAAACGCGAGGCTAAAAGATGGGGGAAGTCACCTTCCTGTGATGGGTGGAGTTTCCATGAGTGGAACACTGTGTGCATCATGTGACCCTACAATGTCAGGGCTGGAAGCATCACCCCCAAGGGATGGTGTGATATATTGGGAGGATGCACCCTGCTGTGGCTCCCCTTGTGGCATGCCAGTAAAAAATTAGCATCCATGACCCTGTGAATGGACACAGGTAGGAATTGATCATGGAAGGGCTACAGAGGAATGTCATGGCATTGATCTGCAGCAGCCTGAGTGGCTTGCCTAGTGGGGTGTGCTATAATGGGACTATAAGAGGATCAGCCATGACTCAGTCTGTGTCCATGCACAGGGACAAAGGCAGCCATGGAGAGCATGGAAAGTGATGCTATCTCCAGAACAGGTGTTAACCATCTGTGTAAGCCTGGAATGTGCTTGTGCAATATACATCAGTCCACTAACACAGCCACTGTGGACAAATGCTGACATCTTCATGGTTGCACCAGTGTATGCCAACTGACCACCAATGCCCTAAACAGGCATGTCTGTTCCAGGTCACTATATGCCATGTCACTCTGCATGCATGCATTCTAGGATGTCCCACAGTCCCTAGAGCAGTTGTACTTTCTTATGCAGCCATTCAGCACACCTACCATTTCTGGCATGGTATTAGTAGTCATTATCTAAATGTGGGTCACTGACCTGCATACCACCTGACTGATTCTAAGGGTGACACTCAGGTCTAGGAATGTCCTAGATGCAGGGCAGTAATGGCCACCTACACACCTCTCCTCTATGCGGGGTGCTCATACCATGGAGGCAGTGTGGTCCTCTGATGCCATCTGTGGTGATGACAACTGTGTAGCTCAGGTGTGGCTGACATGGATGGGATGCAAACACCGAATGCAGGAGTATGCTTTGAGATTCATCTCATACCTCCACCATCATTAGGTGTCAGGGATGTAAATGTGCTGTCTGTGGTTAGAATTGCTGATACTTCCCCTTAAGGATCTAAAGAAGCGTACATTTTACTACGCGAAAGCGCTCATCCATTTTATTTATTGAATAAATCAAACTTCGAGTACAACAGCTTGGATTAATCAGTCGTGGTGGTTACTGATACAGATATACATATATATATATATATATATATATATATATATATAATATATATATATATATATATATATATATATATATACACACACACACACACACACACACATGTGACTACACATACACACGCAGATATATGTACAGTCAGATACGTATGTAGGAGGTGCACACAATATGGAACAGCCAGTATGCCTACAGTTAACACCCGAACAACTGGACACTGTATGGGCTAAACATACAA